>NC_084495.1:26349145-26649465 GCF_030035675.1 Rhineura floridana | reverse complement strand
CTTTGTGGGATACTGTCTCTGAACATGAACATTCTATTTACTTATGACACAGCTAGTAGTCATTGACACAGCTTTGCTTGCACAAGACATGAGCATTTTGGCTATATTCTTCACAGCAAGGTCAATGATCTTACAATGCTTGAAGGATCTCTAAATTAACAGTGTGTCTCACATTGCTGAGCACCTCTTTATAGATGATATACCCCATTTACCTGAACATTTGAGGCATCTTCTGGGACACTTTAATGCAGCTTACCCAATCCTGGTGCCTTCTAGAAGTTATGGATTACAACTCCCATCTTCCCTGACCATTGGCTGGAGCTGGTGGAAGTTGTACTTCAAACGATTTGAAGGCAAACAGGGTGGGAAGGCTTCCTAAACGCTCATTCTGAATTTTACTTGGTGTTATAGATGGAAGGATCTGTCAGTTTCTCTTGGCTTCTCATTTTTCCAACCTTGATTTTAAGTTAACATTTCTACAGCAGTCTGTGCTTTAAAAAAAAAATCCTCATGAAAATTCTTCAGCACTTTATTGCAAATTTCTCCTAACAGCTTCGTTTTTGTATGCAGTTTTGACTATTGTACTCATTTTTGCAAGCAATTTCTTACAATATAATGCTTTTCATATGTCATTTTCACCAATGCATTCATTTCTTGCACACTTCCTCCTAATATATGCATTTTGGTTGTTTAGAGAACTGCATTACAAAATTTGGATAAGTGTGAGTTGTGAAGGATGGGTGTGTTTTGGTTCTCATGTTGTTTTGAAAAATGTGAATTTGATAGATCCAGCCTTAAATGCAAACTGAATCAAATGTCTCCCCCATACCAATTTGGTGTTCTCAAATGGTTAAATGTCTCATTTCCTAAAGTTTCCCCTTGCCCCAAACTGCAGACCAAGGCAACAAACTTGTTTCATTCGAGTTTTGTTACTGACTTGAATCTGAGCAGGATTGCACCCAAAGGCAGCAGCAATTATGTCCCACGCAACCCAACCCTTTGTCGCATGTTTCCGCCCTTTCCACCAATTTTATGTTTTCACCCCTTAATTTTTCAGTTGCACTTTGTGGCTCAGTGGAGATAAATTTCATATTAGCATATTTTATAATGTGCTAGGCTTACAATTAGCGGAGTGCTGACACCCGGTTTCCTGCATAGATAGAACACACATTTTAATGTACCCTTTAAGAACATCTCTGGGAACTCTATAGTAATAATGATGATAATAATAAAGTCTTCCATGTGGTTACTGAACAGACATGGGTTGGAAATTCAAGACCTTCTGAAGCAGGGGCCAGAGGAGTCGCATAAAAAGGGGATATATAATAAGCATATTATATGAGCTGTAACTTCACACATTACTGTTATCGACATAAAGTTTGAGAGTACAATTTGGCTTGTGAAGTTTACTCCATAAATAAAGAGAAAGGATCATCACTTTTAAAAATGCTGGCCATCCCACACTTAGTTCAAACAGGGACAATTTGGGGCAAAATGCTGGTAACGTTACAGATTGTAGGGTGTGAATTGGTGTGTGTATGGGTATGTGTGTACATATGTACTAGGGATGCAGGACAAATCCATTTGCTCCTCACTTTAAAGTGAACCCATTTAATTCACCCACTCTTGAGTTATGAGTGAATTGGAATGCAGCTATTGGTCAGATTATGCACTTCTCCAAATTTTGCAATGTGGGTTCAGTTTATGGAAATGTGTGCAAAAATGTATATTTTAGGGGAAAATGCATAGAAAAACACACACAATACATATTTTAAGGGAAATATATTTATAAAATGTGTACAATTGAAATGATTTAAAAATAAATCTGCATAAAATGGGGTGGAATGAACTTATGACTGAGTACATGCAAAAGCAGCACAGAATGGAAGGATGTTTATGGTTGTAAATCAGCCACACACACAAACTACAGTCTACCACCATGCTTGCCTCCCAACACACATACAGATGCACACTCAGTTTCCAGAAAAGCAAAGGCTAAGGTCATTTTTTTTTAAAAAAAGGGAAACCTATGCACTGTGGACAGACAGTGTGTGTAATAGTTACCATGCCAGAATAGGACCAGGGAAAGCCAGGTTGAAATCCCACTCAGCCATGAAATGTCCTTCCTTGGGTAAGAACCATAACTCAGTGCTTTGCATGCAGAAATTCCCAGGTTCAATCCATGGTGTTTCCAGGTAGGGCTGGGAGAGACTCTTGCCTGAAACCCTGGAGAGCCTCTGCCAGTCAGTGTAGATGGTATCGAGCTAGATTGGCCACTGGTCTGACTCAGTATAAGGCAGCTTCCTATGTTTCTATAATGATAGACTATATGAGCAAGAATGACTAATTCACGGGAGAGCTTTCAACTGATACGTTCACAGAGACGTTTGCAAGAGGTGGCTAAAAATCATTTGCTTGTTTCTGTGTCCGTGTGGGTTAACTTTTACTAACTGGCACACAGGTAAGGGGAGGGAAAATGAAGCATGACTTATCCACACAAGTGATTATGGATTGTGTGGAAAATGTACCTCTCATGGCCCTCCAAATCAAGGTTATTGTTGCTACCAAGGAAACAAATGTCTGTTTACTGCTGGAATGTTGCATTACTTATGAAAGAGTATGTTTAACTGGCTCTTGGAGCAGTGTTCATTCCTTCTACATTTCATACTGCAGCTCTTTTTAGAACATTGACACAGGCTTGCTAGGGGGTTATGAAGGAGGCAAAAGCACCAGCCAGCTTTGAAAGGCCAGGGTTCTTGTAATCATATAGAAGGATTACAGTTCCTTCCTTTTGTGGCAGTCTCTGAAATGGAAGAATAAGGAGACATATGCAAAGAATAAATAGTCTTGGTACTAGAGGTTGAAAAGATTGTCCCTAGGGATGGATGGTTCAGTTTTTTTCCACTGCAGGTCAGTTTCCTGTGTATTAATCCATAAATCCTTTCTGTCCAGTTTCTGCATCAATCTGTGCTAGCAAAGTAACTGCAATAAAGCAGACAGAGTCCAGAGACAGAAAGGAAACTGAGGTAAAGCGAACAAGAACAGTGTATAACACAAGGAGCAATAAACAGAGAGGTTTATCTTTTTTAGGTCAGGCCTCTACAGGGGGAAAAAAAGCCTTCAGAGCCACAGTTTCCCTTCACTCCTTCATCTGTCAAATCTCAACAGTCTCCCTCACTAGAACTTCCAGACAGCCAGAGTCTGCTTTCAGCCAGACCAATAACAGAATTAACTCCTTAAGTTACTGACTGAATGGTCCCTGCTGCTGTACTTCCAAAAATCTGCAATTTTTAATTTAATAAGACCAGCAAAAAATCTGCATTGAAACTCTCTCCCTGCACACACACACATGCCCCCCCAAAACCCCAAACCAATTCTGTACACATTTTATCCCAAAATACATATTTTATTTATTCATTCATTTATTTATTATGTTCATGAACCTCTTGCCATGAAACATCCCAACACAATAACAGGAATATAAAAGGTAAAGGTAAAGGTGTCCCCGCACTTGTAGTGCGAGTCGTTTCCGACTCTTAGGGTGATGTCTTGCAACGTTTACTAGGCAGACCGTATATATGAGGTAGGATTGCCAGTTCCTTCCCCGGCCTTTCTTTACCCCCCAGCATAGGGCGGGTACTCATTTTACCGACCACGGATGGATGGAAAGCTGAGTGGACCTCGATCCCTTTTACTGGAGATTCAACTTCCTCCTTCCGTTGGAATCGAACTCTGGCCGTGAGCAGAGCTTTTGGCTGTGTTACCACCGCTTACCACTCTGCGCCACGGAGGATCTTAACAACAGGAATATATATATACAAAAATTTCAAATCCAATACAGATACAGACTGGGATAAGTAATCTATATGTAAAAAGCTAATTGAAAAAGGAAGATCTTCAATAGACACCAAAAAAACAATGAGACTATGTTTGTCTAATATGTAAACCAAAAGTGCATGTCTTATATATGCACATCTAAAATATGAACTTTTATATGCTTTTTGGTGCATCTTTTTGTTTTTGAGCTAAAAACTGAACCACAAAATTCAGAGAAGTGTGATAATTACAGGATATCTGCACTCCACTCTGTGTATTAATCTGGGAAGTGTGGATCAGGTTGGTTCACTTAACAATGCAGAGCTAATGAAATCCTTGAGCATCTTTATCTGAGACCTGCATAATGTACAGGCTCCTGGTTTTTCATGGGATTCTTCTTCCTCCCACTTCATGTTCACAATACCACTTGCCGTGCATCTGCCATGACCCCCCAACAATGTCCCCATCACACCTGCCTCATTTGCTAATGTGTGCAAACATGACCAGCATTATAAATGGTGACCATTTGCAAATAGGTAGCTTGGCTTCCAAATCGGAGAACTGTTTACAGATAATGACCATTTGAGCCCTGAGGACAACCTTGGATGATATCATGCAAAGGAAACAGTCAACACCTCCTTGCTATTTGTTGCTCCAGTCAAGAGATGGAGATCCTCATGCCTGGGGTCCAAATGGGGCCTTCCTCTCAATCTGCCTCTTGGGACTCTTCCCAGACCACACCCCCGCCCCAGCCACTCCCACTCTCTCCAAGATAGTCCCCCCATTGGCCTCCCTTTGAGTTCTCTTTGAGTATTTTTACCTGGCTGGAATTTACCTGGCTGGCTTCTTGCTTGTTTGGATGGAGGATGGAGCAGGGTGTATGGATGTGGATAGAAATTCACCTATGGATAAAGGTAAAATTAACATTTGTTGCTCCACCCATTTTTGCCTCTGGCTCTACCCACCACTGGCAAGTGGCCATACTATTGCAAATTCCACTCCTTCTTTCCCTTGAAATACTTGGCCATATATATACTAGACTTGTGGAGCAAAACCATATCCCAGTGCACTATTCATTGTGCAACTTACACAGAGGTAGATCTACAGGGTAGGATATCGCCTCAGATTGTCACCTGTACAATATCCCCACATTTCAGCTAGTTACCATACACCATTTTCCTCCTGGAAACAAAAAAAAACACCCAAATACACACCTGGGGTATAAAGTGTCCCAGAAATGCATTGGGGTGTATTTACTATCCCAAGGAATGTTAGTGGTTTTGGGTAGTTAAAACACCTCATCATTTTTTATTCCCTCTGTACAAAAATGATCAGGGACAGATCAACAAAGAGCACGGGAGTCAAATGCACAGAAACATTCTGCCTCCTCTGAATAAGTGTTTTATGGCTCTGGGTGTTTGGGTATTGTCAAGGACACTTTTCTGATACCACAGAGAGAAATGTTATCTGGGATCAAGACATCTGCCCACCATGCTTTGGAAATCTTATTGGGGTAGAAAACATGTTAGTGTGATTTCCCCCCCTTGACATTGCGTATATTATGCCTTGTTGCCAGCCCAGTATGTCAAAGGTCAGACTCGGGGATGATGGGAAGTGTAGTTCAACAGTATCTGGAAGACTACAAGTATCCTTTCCTAATAATAAACTCATTCTCCTCCTGGGATCCTTATGGAGGCAAAAAGGCATCACTCATGCACCAGACACACATGTCATCAGGCTCATGAAAACCTAAGGTTTTTATAAGTACTTTTTTAAAAAGCGTGTGCTACCAGGATTGCAGCCCAAACAAGGTCCCTGAGAAACAAGGACGAGGTGTCAGCATGCTTAAGAAAACCAGATGGCTTTCAAAAGTACAGAAAAATCTTTGGGGGGGGAACCATCTCAGTGCTCTGTGGCTACAAAATAGTGAGTGTTGGGGGAAAATGGGAAATAAACTGGAGTATCCTGAAAAAAGATAATGGCTGGAACATTGAACAGGAGCATTTGAACCTGCTTCACTTTGTTGCATTTCCCACTTGTCAGTCCATAAAGTGGAATGCTACAGTCCCATTGCCACTTATCTGTCACTCTTTCCATATACCTTTCTTGCTGCTGGGTTGACATCTCGGGGGAGGACAAGCCAACTGATACAACTTATGTACAGTTTTGTTTTAAACTAGGTAGATAGATTAGATAGATAGATGATAGATAGAATTTTTATTAACTGTAAGTCGCTTTGAATGCGCATAGAAAAGCGACTAACAAATTTAATAGACAAGTATAAACAAACAAACAAACTTGGAAGAGGCAGATTCAGGCAATTCCTAATTAGCTAGTTTCTAATTCTTAAATATAAACTCCTCTTCAGCTTTCAATAGTCAGCACCATAAATGGTGGTGGTGGGGGAACAGATAAGCCCTACATTTTCCATTTCAAAATCGGCAGCACTGAAAATGCTACTTGTGCTTTGGTGCCAGCTTTTCTTTGCCTTGCCTAACATTTTGTCAATTCACATTTTGTGCAAAGGAAAGAGCTGTCAATAGCTTGATATTGGTGGCAAAGGAAAACATGCAACTCACCTGCTTGTTATTTGTCTTTCCATTTTGGGATGTGGGAGGGGGCAAATTTGCTCTGCATCTTCTGCTTACAATGAAACCTTGTAATGATCACTTTAAGTCAATAGCATGTCAGCAGAGAGTTATATTAGCAGATAACAGAAGGAAGCAGGAAAGGTGAATGAAGGTGCCATGGACCAGAAGACTATGTCAGCCAGCAGAGGGCAGTGTTTTACCACGTTTGACGCTCTGTGCCTGCCTCATCTCCCTGAAGCTAAGATATTGTAAACAAGCATATTTTATTTAAAACGTTCCTCACTTGTAACAAAGTCTTACATTTGGTTTAAATACTTTCCCTTTTTGTCAGCGTACAGTATATTACTCCACACGGTATACATAAAAACATGTCCTTGAGCGATTGACTAATACCGGCTGATGATATTTACCAAACCAAAATTACTTACCTTTGCAGATCTGGTTACAGGTTCCACTTTATGCTCAGGGAAGTATAATGTTTTTGTTAAAGCAACATCAAGCCTTACACAAACAAAAAGTGGGCCCAGATATGGCAGTTTGTGATTGACAAGAGGAACTCTTTATAAATCTTGACAAACTGGGACAAGGCAACAATGGTGCATGCTTGGAAAGTGATTGCTACAGCTTCTAGCTGCCATTTAGTATACATTTCCTGTTTTTCTTTCATGCTGAAACTCATAGCAGCATATCTATAAGGCTTCTAGGTGCAAGCACTGACTAGACCCAGATCTGCTTAGCTTCAGCAAGGTTGTTGTGTGTCATATAGTATGTCAAGTGTGGAGCCAGCACCCATGTGGCTACAAAGAAACAACTGGGAGCTTAAAGTGAGCTCCCATTTGCTCCTTCACTGGAGGAAGTGTGCTCCCATCACCCATCCGCTGATGGGTCATGGGAGCATACCTTGCTCTATCAGCACAAAGCAGTTTGCATTGAAACCACCATTAACTTGGAAAAGGAGAGCTCAGTTGTAGTAGTTGTTTCAATGAAAACTTTGATAGGTGTGTGAGGCAACCCACCTCTCAGTCATCTGGTGTCATAATGGCATTGGGTGATTGAGAGGCGGACTGTCCCACTCACTTGTCAAAGTTGGCTTGCAGTGTTGGGGACTAGGGATGGGGGGGAATATCTGGAAAATACTGGATTTTGATTCAATCCAACAGTCTGTTGTCTTTCCGGACCGGCACTGATTTCTTGCGGCGGGCCGCAGCTGTCATTGGCAAGGTGTTTTTTTTAAAAAAACAAACAAACCCTGATTTTACATAATTATCTTCATAATTGTATTTCCTCTAATCTGATGCATTCTTAATAGCTGTCTAGGTGATAATGATTACTATTAATATCCATTAACCTCCTTCCAATTTTCTATTTGTTTTGTTAATTCTCAGAAATGGCCATTAACATTAATGTTAATTTCTTTTCTTAGTCTGACTCTGTCTGTTCTCTAATTCTTCTGTTCCTTAAATAATGTTTAGGTTAAATAATCAATTCGGTCGTTATTCAGGATCAAATTAAATCGCAGAACAAAATGTACTTTTCTCAGTCATGTTTCAATACAATGCCAATGTCTTTTATTTTCATCCATGAAAGACTATGTAAATTTTTCTTCTAAGTGACAACAACTTCACAGATACTGCACACAGCAGAGTCGACGCTCTGCATGGGTGTTCTCTGTAGGTTGGGACGTTATATAACACTTTGTTGCAGAGTATACTGATTCCACAAACGTATGGTGATGTTATTTTACACACATACATGAAAAATTTGGCTGTTTCTTCTTGCTATATATGAATTGGTCAGGTCCATCCATTATGCCAATTATGCGGTGGTTGACATTTCAACAGTAAAAATCAAAAGTGCCACAAAACAACAAGGCTAGTGAATAGCAAGGGGGGGGGTGATCATTAAGCAGCACATCAGTAAGGCCGGGGCAAGAAACTGACCGAAAGGCAATTGTCTGCCTAACTGATATGTAAATCGGGGGGGGGGGAACCACATGGAACACCATAATCATTTTTCATAAGCATTTTAGTTAAAAATTACATATTTTTTCACCAAAAATAATAAAAATAGCAGAATGAATTGGCAAGTACCAAAGCAAGCAGAATGAAATAACAACGCAACAAAGCAAGTGGATCAGGAACAAATGATGTACTACTGGAATACAAACAGATTAGAACTAGGCAGGAAACCCTATCCTTATTGGGGACAGATTAAGATCTGGCCCCCTGGGCCAAAAAGATCCCCCCCCCAATTTATGATGTGCCTTTAGACCAGGGGTTCCCAAACTGTGGTCTATGGGCAACCTTTTGGGGGTCAGGGATCACATTCCCTTGGAAGAAAGTGTCAGGGTCACATACCAGTGGCAGTAGGTGAAGACAAAGAAAAAAGTGGATGGGACACGCTGCCTCACTCTTCTCCATCATTTGTCCATGCACCATTCACCGCCCCTCAACAGGCCTCAAGTCAGCCATTTTAGTGACAGGCAGGTGGGTGGTGGTACTACTTTTAACGGGAATCAAGTTCAATGCCCATCCACAAGTGGCTGCTCACCATCTTAATTTACCCAAAACAAACAAAAAAAGAACCCTCAGCCTATAGATCTATGAAATCTACAAGTGGCAGAAGAAGAAAAAACCTGCTTGACCATGTGGGGGTTGGGAGCCCATCAGCAACACCATGCAGAGCGCTTTCTGAAGTCTGGTGCCATCCCTGTCTATTCACACAAAGGCACACAAGGACCCTACACTCCCCTATGCATTATCCATTCATTCCCTTCCATTCATTCTCTCTGTCCCTGACCTGGGGGGCATATCAAAGGAGGTGGAGAACTGCAGGAGATCCTGAGGTTGCCAGCTGTACACATCTTACCCAGGAATGAGTAAGGGTTGCCACTTACCTGGGTATGAGTGGTATTGAACTCAGTGGGATTTACTTCTGAGTAGGCATGGATAAGATTGCAGTCAGTGAGCCTCTGAGTCATCTCCCATTCGGTACTAGAAGGTCAAGGGCTGTAGTTCAATGGTAGAGCATCTGTTGTGCATGAAGAAGGTCAATCCCAGCATCTCCAGGTAGGGATGGGAATGTCTCCTGTCGGAAGCCTCGCGGAGCCACTGCCAGTCAGTACAGGCAACATTAAGCTGGATGAGCCACCGGACTGACTCAGTATAAGACAACTTCCAATGTTCCTTATGACAGCAGACTGTGCGTAGTTTAACATCGTCCCTTTGTCAAAAGGTTCCCCATCTTTTGCTACCCTGTCTGGTGCGAAAAAAGCCCACACAATAAAAAACAGCCAATGAAGCGAAGCTCATCCCCATTAGCACTGCTTTAATGAATTTGGACTACAGCATTTATTATGTTTGAAATGCATCTTATCTGCCTAAGCACAGCCACCCAGTATGAAATCGCTTCTCCCTCCTAAAACATTCATCTTTGTTTGTGCTCACTGTAATCAAATCATCAGCCAGTGCTCAAATCTTATAAGGTACAATACACAACGCAACAGGGTAAAACAACCTCATTTGTTTGAATAACAAACAAATTAAAAGAGAAATGCAATTGGAATGGAAGCTAATACCAGTCAGAATATAAACAGTTATTTCTCCGCACACACGGAGGGAGAAAAAAATAAATAAAACACCATCACAAATGAATTACTCATGGAGCAAACCTGGTTAAAGGCAGAACCTCTTAGCATTTTAAGCCGTGCATTTAACTTGACTGAGGCATAATTGATCAGTTGAGTAATTGCTTCAAGAAGTGAACAGCTAAGAGTAATGAACAGGCACATAACTGACATCCCTTTAAACAATTTGTGAGAGGCTTGTCTGCCGATTCTAACTGGAGAAAACCTACCAGATGTTCCAGTTACAGTAGAAGTGGATGTTAACTACTGTTTTGCGACAAGGAACTGGAGCACTCTGTAGGCAGGTGGTCACGCTACAGGAGCGTTTGGCTTCAAGTTGCATATTGGGGATCAAGCAGTGCGAAACATATATACCAAAATAAAGCATCTGGCTTCCCTAATGTGTTGTTTATTATGCATCATGCATGTACTCATTGCAATTGCCAACTCACTCCAAATTCATCACTTGTATATTTTTCTTCTTATGGCCTTTGGTTTATATAGAACAACAGCATCCATCCAGTGGCTCTGCTAAGATTTGACTGAAGACAATGACAAGGAAGCCCTTCAATGCAAGATAATCCTGTGAAGTGTGTGTGTGTGTGTGTGAGAGAGAGAGCAAATATCCAATCACTGAATTGTTTTTTCCAGGGCAGGAACATAGGAAGCTGCCTTAGACCATATCTGATTATTTGTCCATCTTCTAGTTCAATATTGTCTTCTCAGACTGGCAGCAGATCTCTGGGGTCTCCAGGAGAAGTTCTTCCCATCACGTGTTACCTGTGTCTGGAGAAGGGGAAAAAATGATTCAGGAGTTTGATCTATAGATAGATGGACCCATTGAAGTCCAGTCTATCCCAGTTAACTCTATCCCGTTTCCAGGTAGAGTTTCAATGAAAAAACCTGTATGTGGGGGACACCATGGGTTTCCTCCCATAGAACTCCTCATGGGAGCAATGGGACTTGATCGTGATATGTCACTCTCAGGGGGATTTGTTTGATGTTCATTAAAAGTGTGAGATGGCAAGGAGTCCTGTGTCCTAGTTGCTCATAAAGTAGTCCTCATGAATATGCATCAGCATTTTAGTGCAAATTTCTGCTAATACACACTTTCCCCCCTATGCAATTTGCCTAATATACACATTTCTGCAGACCAGTTTCCCCTAATAGAACCACAGAAACACAGAATGATAGAGTTGGAAGGTGTCTATAAGGCCATCAAGTCCAACCCCCTGCTCAATGCAGGAATCCAAATTGCTGGCTGTCTAGCTGCCTCTTGAATGCCTCCAGTGTTGGAGACCCCACCACCTCCCTAGGTTATTGGTTCCATTGTCGTACCTCTCTGACAGTTAGGAGGTTTTTCCTGATGTTCAGCCAAAATCTGGCTTCGTGTAACTGAGCCCATTATTCCTTGTCCCGCACTCGGGGATGATGAGAAGAGATCCTGGCCCTCCTCTGTGTGGCAACCTTTCAAGTACTTGAAGAGGGCATTCTTGTATGTTATTTTCACTAATATGTGCATGTTTACGCACACATTACTCTAGTGCAAATTTTGAAGGATGACTGAGTGTCAATTTGTGTGTCGCAAATTAGGTAGACTGACCTTTAACTGTGAACTGAATTGAATTTCTTCCCCATCCCTATCCAGCTCGGATCAGGTAAGTCCACTCTGGAATCCGACTAGGACAGATTCCTACTCCATACCTCCCTTGAACCTAAGCTACCTAGATCAGATTTAAAAACTAATGAACATATGAAGCCTCCATGCACAGAATGAGGCAACTGGCCTATCAAAACCACCTTGAATCATTCTGACTGGAAGTGGTTCTCCAGGGACAGGCACTGGCCACTCCCAGCCCTGCAACTAGAGATCCTTTTTTACTGGAGCAGTGGTATAGTCGCAAGTTTAGACATGCCGGGTCCTTCATGATAGCCACAGCCACACCCCTCCCCCTTTTTTTGCTGCTGGGTTGAGAATGAGATCCTTACTAATGTCTTTTCCCACAACAGACATCCCTAGCAGCCAATCAGCATGAAAGGGGAGAGCGTTAGCTACTAAAAACATCCTTCTCAGTGACTGACTCACCTCCTTTTACTCTGATCAGCTCCAGTGAGCAGAAAAAGACAATGTAGAATGTTAGAAGACTCTTTCCAGTGGCCAACATGCTCACCTTTCATGCTGATTAATCATAGGATGCTGGAGACATAGGGACCCTGCTAGGACCCTGCTCCCCAACAAGTAAGGGGACTAAGACCCCTGAGGCCCAGAATGACTACACCCCTGCACTGGGGATATCAGGGATTGGAGTGCAGAACTTCTGTATACAAAGCATACTTTCTACCACTGAGCTATGGCCCATCCCCAGTCCTGCTAAGGAGATGGCTGAAGTCCCCTATAGGTGCAAAAGCTTGATATAAGAATGGTGGGGGGGGGGCTATACATGCACCAAAGAGGTGGGAGAGTCCTGGAGTGGTGAAATGGACTGTTTCACGTCAAGCCTAAAGGCATTCAAGAGGCAGCTGGACAGCCACCTATCAAGGATGCTCTAAATTGGATTCCTGCATCAAACAGGGGGTTGGACTCAATGGCCTCATAGGTCCCTTCAAACTCTACTGTTCTATGATTCTAAGACTGAAGAAAGATGTTTTGAATGCTTCCCCATATACAAAAATAAAAACAAAAAAACTTCCCAGAGGGAAAAAAAAGCATACCTTCCAAGTGAATGGGCTTCTGCCAGTTGAACCAATAATCTGAATATCTCCCCTCCCATGTAACACTCAGTTACATTATCCTGTTTCTGATTTCACTATGATCACAGGAAGCTACCTTATACCGAGTCAGTCCATTGAGTCCATCTAGCTGACTCACAGTAGATCTCCAGTGTTTGGGATAGAAGTCCCTCCAAGTCTTACCAAGAGATGCCAGAGGTTGAATTTGGGATCTTCTGCATGCAAAGCAGATGCTCTACCACTGAGCTATGGCCCTTCCCCAAATTATGTATTTGGAGAACTCCGACAGCAGCCTTCTCCAACCTGTTGCTTTCCAGATGTTTTAGATTGCAACTTCCCTCATCCCTGACCATTGACCATGCTGTCTCAGGCTGATGGGAGTTGTCATCCAAGACATCTCGACCAGGCTGAGGGAGGCTGACCTAAGATCTGTGTACCACTTGGTCTGTGAGACCAAAAACAGAAGATCAAAGTCAACGGCCTTCTGTATTTTCCCTTCATCCTACAGTTTACAACTCTTAACTATTAAAAATAGGTCATCCATTCCAGCAAGTTAATAAATTATGATATAACTGCTAATTACCTCTGCAGAGAGTTCCAGTTAAAGAATTAAAAGCCTAGTGGGAAACCATCTTCCTTAGTGCACCTTTGGAAGGAAAAAGAAACATCAACTTGAAGAAAAGGACATTCATTCATTGTGACCCAAAAAAGAAGAGGAAGCCAAAAAGCAGCTGCTGGTTTTATATTTAATTTTCAAAGGGGAGTGGGGGGGGGTCTTGTTTTTGTCTAGAGAACAAGCCTAGAAACATCTAAGATGCCAGACAAAGTTCTCCTGAGCTAGCCTCAGAAATAAATTCTGGGTTTTTTTAAAAGCCCACCTCAAACGAGAAATGCACTTTTGAAGCTCTAAAATGTAAATGTACTGCCTTCAAGTCGATTCCGACTTATGGCAACCCTATGAATAGGGTTTTCATGAGGCTGAGAGGCAGTGACTGGCCCAAGGTCACCCAGTGAGCTTCATGGCTATGTGGGGATTTGAACCCTGGTCTCCCAGGTCGTAGTCCAACACCTTAACCACTACACCACTCTGGCTCTATATTCAGACAATTGTATTCAGGCTCATGTCAAAATCCAAGCTGGAGAAGAATCCTGAGCTCGCACCAGCACCACGAGCAATCCTCAGAACACTCTTCCCACAAGCCTCCCACTTTCCCAAACACCCTCTGCTTCTTCCCTTCAGGGCAGAGGTGGAGAACCTGGTGCCCTCCAGATATTGTTGGACTCCCAGTTGCCATCACCCCCAACCAGCATGGCCAACTGTCAAAGATGATGGGAGTTGTTGCCCAGGAACATCTGTAGGCCCACAGGTTCCTTAACCCTGCCTTAGGGGCTCACCAGGACGGGTGGTGGCAGAAACACCCGCAACACATACAGGAGAGGAAAGGAAGAGACTCCCGTCTGGTCTCCACTTGCACTGGATGACTGACATCAGCATGCACAGGCTTAATGATCCATGGGAATGTCATTTCCCCCAAAGGCTTTTGCAATAGTAATTAAGATCAAATGCTTGGAACCAGCTGATGCGATCAAAAACCACTGTCAGGGTTGGTCCTCCCATTAGGAAGAGTGCGGCAATCCCCTCAGACGGCAGACCCTGGGGGGGGCAGCAGCTGGGGGGAGGAGTAGAAGGGTGAGCTGGATGCTTCTTCCATCTACAGTTTTGCAGTTTAGGAGATGGGGGTGGTTACCATTTAGCAGCTGGTTGGGAGTGGGGATTCAAAGAGAAGCAGATGCTGAATGCTTTCTCAACACACCAATTTACCCCACAACCTAGGCCATTTATTTATTCCCTTTTTAAATGTGGGCCCTGCTTTTCACCATAGCTAGATCTCAAAGTGGCTCACAAAAATCAAAACATACAATATGGATCATTTAAAATATATATTTTCAAACATAGGCACATAAAGCACCAGAACAGTGTCCATGGTGCAAAACCTCCTGAAATAATGCTATGTTCACCGGGCATCTGAATTTTAGCCAGGATGGTGTCTGCCTGATTTCTAATGAAAGTTCTGTAGAGTTGGGCCAACTACACTGAAGGCACAACTTCTTATAGGCATGAGTCCTGTTTCAAGTCCGTGCAAGGCTACTAACAGTGCTCCCCCAGAAGATCTGGGGCATGCAGGGTAAGGTGACACTTAAGGTAACCTGTGCCTAAGGCATTCAGAGCTTTGTCCACTGGTACAAGAACCTTGAACTTGGGCTGGTAAGTCCATGCAAAAGCAAAGCAACTGTGGGGAGGGGGCTATGGGGACAACAGCTGGTAGAGGATGAGTTCCACCATCCCCTCTCAGCTATTGCTTCTCTGCTTCAAATTTGGCATCCATCTCCAGGTCTGGCTTAAGATGTTTTAGTGACTGAGGCAGAGCAGCAAATTGTGCCCTTGCCTCTGAAAGTCAAGGGGTATACTATCCAAAGCCAGCCAAGTTATTCTGGTACGTGAAGCTGGAAATCCCACAAATATCTCTTTCCTCTTTCTTATAGTAAAAATACCAGAATAATAAATTAACTAATGATTTGCTGCCCTTTAAAAAACAGGTGCCTGGGGTGGCTGATTCCCTTTGTCTCATGGTAGGAACGGCCTGCCCATCTCACTGCGTTGTAGCTGTTCACCAGCATTCTAAAACATGGGCCTACCGTCAAATATTTACAATGGCTTTTCACGATGGGGATCATTTTTTAAACACCCTATCCTTTTGAGCCCTAGAAGGAGAAAGCATCCACAGGAATGTAAGAACAGAGAAAGCCACACTATATGGAATCAGTACATTAGTCCATCTAGCTGAGTAATGTCTACATCAATGTTCTTCAACCGTTAGGTCCCCAGATGTTGTTGGTTGACAACTCCCATCATCCTTGGCCATTAGCTACGCTGCCTGGGGTTAATGGGAGTTGTAATTCGACAACATCTGAAGAACAGTGGTCTACCCTGATGAGCAGCAGCTCTGCGAGGTTTCAGATGGTACATTCCTGCCCTGCTTGGAGACGCTGGGGAAGTGGTAGCTGGTCCATTAGCTCAAGTGGGAAATTGCGCCACCAATCTCAGTCTGTTCTTACCTGAGCCAACCCCCACTTGTCTGCCTTCTTACTTACAATCAATCCAAGGGGTGGCACTATCTGTCAGTTTCCTCCTCCTTGTTATCAGTATTGCCCTTGAAGAATTCAACAGGGAGGAGGATGGGGGCAAACCTAGAATTAGTTGGCTCCGCCTTTCATTGGCTCCGGCTCCATCTACTGTTTGGACTCATTGATTTCCTCCCTGCCAGCTGTAATGAGCACCAGCCACCACTGTGCTCGAGACTGAACCTGGGACCTTTTCTCTGCAAAGCATGTATTCTATCACTGAGTTATGGCCGATATTTGCTCTTCTGCAGCTTCTGAAACCTTCCCTCCCACACCCCACCCTCCATATCCAGTCATCCTTTTTCTGCTGCAACATGCTTGGTGTTTTCTGGGTCACCATGACGACAGAAGGAGCACTCTGCAAGTGATCAACCACAGGCTACCAATGGCGTGGGCCCAGCTGTCTCCGCACACTGTTTACTTAGCCCTGATTTCTATCTATCTATCTATCTATCTATCTATCTATCTATCTATCTATCTATCTATCTATCTATCTATCTATCTATCTATCTATCTATCTATCTATCTATCTATCTATCTATCTATCTATCTATCTATCTATCTATCTATCTATCTATCTATCTATCTATCTATCTATCTAATCTACCACCCCATAGCCGAAGCTATACTTTCCGGTTGGCATGGCTTTGCCGTGTCAAGTTAGCTATTTAGAGGAGGACTTTTCTTATTCTTCCTTTGCACAGCTAAAATAGAGTAAAAGGGGGGGGAACACAATTCCAGAGCAAGTTAGCTTCTCAATTTGTAAATGAGATACAGTTCTTGAAACTGATCCTATTTAGGACTGTGCCTGGCATGGCACTTTTGAAATTCAGCACCTTTCATCCATGGATCTTGAAGCATTAAACAGAGAAATCTCAGCCTTCGCTTGAGCCATTCAAAGATGCTGGAATGCAAAACTATATGTTTGGGTTTTGTGGATTCCATAGTTCCCTCTACCTATATTCGTCTTTTCTTTCTGAAGTAGAGCAGATTGTAAGAGTCACAGTGCATTTCCCCCTTTCCTCTGTTTCCCTTTTATTTTTCTGCTGCCTTACGACTACTCCTCAGAGACACTCAAGGGTTGGAAAGACCGAGTGAAGCAGCAAAGGAGAGAGGATGCTTGGTTTATTGGTATGTGCCTGAGGTTTAAAATGTGCCAAAGACAAAGCGAGAGGCTTGTGTGTTTGTTTTCAAGGAAGGCTACAATGTATCCCTGTCACCTCTTAAAAGCTTGCCACTTGAGCAGTCCATCTGCTCAAAGCACAAACCACAAAAAGGAGCAAAATGGCAGGTACTTTGTGACGTGTGTCCTCAGTGGTTTCAGCAGATGAATCCAGCTCTGCAGTACAGTCAGTCAGACAGCAAGGAAAGAGATGGGAATAATATTAGAATCCTTCAATGAAGCTGGAAAGTAGGAGAATCAGGACAGACAGTAACTAAAAACATTTAAACAAATACAATTTAAAACAGATCTTATAAAAACAATTTAAAACACAATTAAAAAAATTAAACAGTATAAAACACATGCTAAAATGCCTGGGAGAAGAGGAAAGTCTTGACCTGGCACTGAAAAGATAACAGTGTTGGCGCCAGGTGCACCTCGTCAGGGAGGTCATTCCATAATTTGGGGGCCACCACTGAGAAGGCCCTCTCCCTTGTCTAAAAAGCCTAGGAGGTTTTTAAATAGCACTCCTTGAATCAAGAAGGTGAAAGGCAAGAAGAGGAAGGGCTGACCACAGAGGAATATCAGAAGAATATCAAATACTGGCGGATGAGAAGAACATAGGATAATGCCTTATACTAGGGATGGATCTGTCAATTTTGGTTCAGTTTCTAATTTTTCCAATTTTAAATTCAGTTCTGCACATGAAAATTCTCCAGCATTTTAGTGCGAATTTCTCCTAATAAACACATTTCTGCAGGGGGTTTTGACTAATGTATGCATTTTGGCAAGCCATTTCTTGTCATATAATGTATATTTGCATGCTATTTTCACTTATATATTCATGTTTATGCATACTGTCCCCTAATATATGCATTTCTGTAAACACTATTTGGTTGGTGAACAGCATCACAAATGTTAAGTGAGTGCAAATTTTGAAGGATGGTTGTTTCGGTTCTCATATTGTTTCAGGAAGTGTGAATTTGATAAATTTAACTTGAAATGTGAACTGAATCAAAATTCTCACCTACCTTATACTGAGTCAGAGTATTGTCCCATATGGCTCAGTACTGTCAACACCGATTGACAACAGCTCTGTCCATAGATTTGTTTTATTTATTTATATATTAGATTCATACCCCACCTTCCTTTCATCATAGACCCCAAAGTGGCATACATGTGGTTTTCGGGTGATCTCCCATCTAAACACTGACCAGATCCAGACCTACCTATCTTCAGCAAGGTGGTGGCCTCTTGTGCCTCCTGACCATAGTCTGGATTGAATCACTGCCAAAGATCAAATCTGAGACCTTCTCATGCAAAACAGATGCTCTACCAGTTAGAAGACCTGAGCTGGGTAAGGGAATGCCCAAATCAGGTGACTAATTTCTGCTGTATCCATTCCACTTCCTTCTTTTCTTTTGCAGTGTCCATCCTCCCTCCTTCTACAGTGTGGGTTTTTACAAGTTGCTCTTTCCTAGGGCTGAGTAGGATTTTTTTTGGGAGGGGGGCTTGGGACTCTTTCCCCCCCTCCTATTCCACACTCTTTGATTTACTCTTGATATAGCACAGTGGGAGGGAGAGTCTGGGAGTCCAAGAGTCTGGGAGTTCAAATCCCCACTCGTGTCTCCTGGGGGTCAAGGGCCAGCTAAAGATCACCCCCACAGTGAGTGGCTCAGGGGTTATGTGCCCTGCCACCTGTGCAGCCGTGGGCAAGCTGCATAGTCCCAAGCAGCCCAGTTGTCCCCCAGCTGGCAGTTGCAGACAAGGAAGGGGCTGGCTTGTACAGCTGTGGCAAGGTGAGCAGGCCCTAGCCAGCTGTGCAGGACTAGCCTCAGAGGGAGGTAATGGTAAACCCCCTCTGAATACCACTTACCATGAAATCCCTATTCATAGGGTATCCATAAGTTGGGATCGACTTGAAGGCAGTCCGTTTCCATTTTCATGTACTTATTTGGTCTGTTTGGCATTCAGTGTGGGCAGTGAAGGGAATTTAAGAATTTAAGAACTTAATTGACAGGCACCCTGTGGCATCATTTGGTTAAGGGCCCTCTTGAGTCACCTTTCACAGATTTGGGGGGGAAGGGTCCTTGGAGCTGCCCTTTAGGCCTGCAGTACACACCCAGGCAAACACTAGACAGTAGGTCCTGGGTATGCATGTTGGGTTCATATGCCCAAGGTTCTCTTAGCAGACAAAGAGAATTTTCTTCCAGTCCTTAGGTGGGAAGTCATGGAATGTGGCTGCTTATATGCCCAGGGAGTGGAGGGATGCTTCCTTCATATACGTTAACTCAAACCCACCTTCCTGCACTTACATAACTTGGTTATTGTTTGGCAGACTTTCTATTGTCATATTTGAATAAATATGAGCTTCCCACCATTACTCGGTCTCACAAGTCTTCTTCCACAGTGTGCTGGCAATGCTGCCCTCTTGGATGGATAGAGGTGTGTGTAAAAATGTCTGGTTTCTGTGTGCCTAGAATCAGTAGAGACTGGTGGCTCCTTTGTTAGTGGGGCAGGTTTTAGTTTGAGCTTTCAGGGAACTGTTCAAGGTGCTGAACTAGTTTGGGAATAGGTCTCCACTGGCTGGAATGTAGCCTCCTATACAAAGGTAAGAGTCACAACTGTTTCTCTTGTACTTGTCCGGGGTCATGGGGTGGGTCATAGACCCCTTACTCTTTGGGAGTTGGGTCCCAGCCAGTTCCCTATGTACAAGCCAATCAACATGAAAGGGGAGTGTGTAAGCCACTGAGAAAAGTCCTTTCATACTGATTGGAGCCAATCAGAGTGAAAGGAGGTGAGTCACAATTAAGAAGCCTCTTTTCAGTAGGTAACACACATTTCATGCTGATTGGCTCCTGGAGATGTCTGTTGCAGTGGAGTGTGGACTCACAAGATGAAGGGGAGAGCAAGGAAAATGAGGGAAAGTGGAAAAGGGGACATGGCTGTGAGGGTGTGTCATGACTATCATGAAGGGGCCCTGCACTTCTGAATTTGCCACTACACTACTGTTCTCCTCCCACTTTTGCCTCCGCCCCACCCACTTTTTTCCATATTGCCATGCCCATTACTGTCATATGGCTCCAAGGTAGTTGATGAGAGAATGCACACAGCTTTCAGGCTGAAAAATGTGCCCCATTTCTGATCTATTCTCCTCCCACCTTCCCTCAATAAAGCCAGCTTCCCAACTTGTTTTTCTCTATTGCCCTCTGGTGTGACACAGTTAGAGTGTGTAACAAAGAGAGCGAATGTTGGGAACTGGCTATTACAGGCAGACAGACAGGTGCAACTGGCCCCTCCTGTGACAATCTCTAAAGGCAACTGGGAACTCCATCGAGTGTCTTTCATTTATAAAAGTGGCTAGATGTGGTGGTTCATTTTTGGATAGAAAGATTACTCAGTGTGAAATCCAGAAGGCATAAAGTGTGTTTTTCGTACTTCTCATTTAATTTGAAGTAACTCCCTAGTAGATCCATACTAAAAACTTGATTTTAGTATTAGAATATCACTACCTGCTGAGCAGTCTACCTTTCCGTCTCCATAGGAATCACATATGCTCATTGCAGATTATCTGTAAACAGAAGTCTATAAACTATTTAAATTTTGGAGAAGAGAGGTGCATTTCTTCTCTTTAAGCAAAAACTGATTGTGTCGCCTGTCAAATAGCTAGCTACCTCTGCCCCTTGGCAGTGCTGATGTGTTTATTTGGGGAAGAACCACAGCTCAGTGGTAGAACATCTGCCTGGCATACAGAAGGTCCCAGGTTCAATCCCTGGCATTCCCAGGTTGGGCCAGGAGTGTTCCCTGTCTGAAGCACTGGAAAGCCACTGCCAGTTTGGGCAGGCAATATTGAGCTAGGTAGACCAATGGTTTGATTCAGTGTAAAACAGCCTCCATCGTTCCTTTAAACATTCTGTACTGAGACAGAAATCTGATCAACTCAGTGCCAGATCAATTAGCTTTGAAATCAATTACAAACTTCAGCTGCTTTTCAACTGCACAATATAGGGGAGGGACAACATTGTGGTCTACTTCTGAGGTCTCCAAAATGCTGCCCATGGGCATCACAACACCCTCAGATACCCTTCTGGGCACCCTCCAAGCCACCCACCCCTCCAGAGGTGACATGATAGAAGTGTATAAAATTATGTATGGCATGGAGAAAGTGGATAGAGAAAACCTCCTCTCGCTGTCTCAGAACTCTAGAATTAATGGACATCCAATGAAGATGATACAGGACAGACAAAAGAAAGTATTTCTTCACACAGCACATAGTTAAACTGTGGATTTCACCCCCACAAGACACAGTGATGGACCCAAACTTGGATGGTCTAAAAGAGGATTAGACCAATTCATGGAGGAAAAGGCCATCCTTAGACAGAGGCAGTATGCTTCCAAATACCTGTTGCTGGAAACTGCAGGAAGGGAGAGTGCTCTTTTCTCCTAGGTTCTGCTTGCGGGTTTCCCATGGACAACTGGTTGGCCACTGTAAGAACAGGATGCTGCACTAGATGGACCATTGGCCTGATCCAGTAGGGTTCTTTTTATGTTCTTAATTTTTATTTGTATTTTTAAATGAGGTTTTTGTTTGGCTTTGGAGGTGTTGGCAGAAAGGATTCTGAGCATCACCCATTTTTCTTCTGTGAAATGGTATTTTTGGGGTGCCCACAGGGTTAGGGATCCCTGACCTACTCTGTGGTACTGCAGCCCCACTGTCAAACACAATGATAATAATTCTGCAACATGAGTAAAACATGCAAACCAAGAATATTTGCACAATTCCTTATGCTAAAGACTTGCCTGTTCTCCTCTCCTTGGCTTCAGAGAGTCCACAAAATATTCCTTGCATATTTTTCAAGGTTTTTATAGCAATCCTTTGAACCAGAAGCTTGAGTCTTCTGCTCCCCCCTCCCCCCAATAGATATCTTTAGAATGCTCGATTCTCTACTTCCGTGGTGATTACATGTCATCTGTGCAGGATGCTTGGGTAGAATGTACCCATCATGACAGGGGTAATGGAGTATGGATTAACAAACTGAAGCCTAACACAGGTTATATACTGAAACACTTTCCAAATAATACTTTCTATGCTGGTGGGATGGGTGGGTGGATTCCTACAACTCAGCACTGGGTTTTCCAAGATGAGGTCCTGCTTTTAGGCTTCCCATAGGGATTTGTTTGGCCAGGATGCTGGACTAGATGTCCCATTGGCCTGATCCAGCATGCTCTTCTTATGCTCTTATAAATAGAAAGAGTCCTTGGCTGTTCGAGCTTTGTAGATTGGGCATGTGTTCCCTGGGAAGACAGATTGATTGTTAAACCACTCTGTCAATTATAGCTCTGTGAAGGGAATAGGGGTCTCCTAACCACTCCCTTCACAAACCACAGTTCCCAGAATGCTTTGGGGGAAGCCATGGCTGCTTGAAGTGGTATGATGCTGCTTTAAATGTATAGTGTGGATATGATGTGAATCAAATTTCTCCCCATCCCTAATTATGAGAGTTAGATAGAGAGGTTTAGAGGATTACATTTGGCCCTTGGCTCTGAGGTTCTCCATCCCTGGTCTAGGCAGCACCCTCCTAGAAGGAAGAGTGTCCAGTTTGGGTTAAGAAAGAAACAGCCATTTGAAATGTGAGCAGCCTCTTACAACAAAGTGGATGATCTTCTATTCCTCCTCCATTTTATTTGCAATATTTGCATAGTCCTGATTCCATCTCCATCAAAGATGGTAGCAGGAACAGCAGCAGAACTCCACAGGGGAATCTCTGCTTCAGAAGCCGAGTTAAACACACAGTTATTAGCAACTGCTGCCAGTAGCTCTTCCCTTTTTCTCTTTCCTTAGGAAGTTGCTGCTTTGCCATATGCTACTATGTTTTTAATTCCACCCAGGAAGAAACCCCTCAGCAGGTGGTGAAGTAGCCCACACTTCAATTCCAACTTGTTTTCCATTTCATTCTGCAACTACAGAGGCTGGACCTTTGGATAAGAGAACGGATCACCCAGGAACAAGCCAGCACTGGGGCATGGGCAACCAGGAACACAGAGCGGCTGGAGATATGAGTCCCATCAGAAAAGGGGCTCAAGCTCAGGAACAAATGTTGGGTCACAAGAGTAGGAAACCTTTTCTGGCCAGCCGATCAGATTTTTGTCTCCCTATGCCTGGAGAGCTAAATTTGACCAGTGGGCTGGGGCACCCACCTGTCCATCACCAGATATCATAGTGGCATTAGGTGATGCTGCACTTTGAAGCCCTGATTGTCTGGATTTCAAAGCACAGTGAGGGGCTGTTTGAAAGCCGCTGTGCACTGCTCCTTAAACATTCAGTTTTCTGAGCTTCAAAGAGCAGCTCTGGGATGTTTGAAAGCCCTTTAGCAAGCAGCTCACACTGCTAAAGCAGACCCCAGCAGGTTTTAACTAGAGACTGAAAAAGTTACTTTTTTGAACTACAACTCCCATCAGCCTAATCCCGTGGCCATGCTGGCTGGGGCTGATAGGAGTTGTAGTTCAAAAAAGTAACTTTTCCAAGCTCTGCTTTTAACTCTGCCCTCCTGCCCATCAGCTAATGCCACCCAGTGATGTCAGCTGGTGGACAAGTGGGCGTAGTTTGCGGAAAATGGCATCATGGGTCAGCTTGAATCCCCTAGTGGACTAAGAATGGACCGCAGATCTCACAGAAAACCTAGATACAGGGGGTTGTAAAACATAAGAACAGCCTGCCTGCTGGATCAGAGCAAAGGCCCACATAATCCAGTGTTCTGTTTTCACAATGGCCAACCAGATGCCATTTCAATAAAAAAAAAACGGAGGCAGAAGCTTCCATATTCTTCCTAACAGGAGAGAGGAGTGCATGGATCCAAGGCTCACTGCAGTTTGTTCCAGAAACAATAAACCATTCTTCATTGTTACATCCAAGCATAGCATATTTATCCATCTATCACAGTAATGCCTACTCTGACTGGCAGCAGCTCAACATAAGAACGCAAGAACCTCACTGCTGGATCAGGACAAAGTCCAATCTATTGCAGCATCCTGGGAAGGCCCATCTGTTCCAGTACCTCTGGGAAGCTCACAGGCAGGACTAGAGCATAACAGCATTCTTTCCAACTGTGATTCCTAGCAACTGGTATTCAGAGGCATTAAGCCTTTGACACTGGAGGTAGTACATAGCCATCATGGCTATAAGCCAGTGATTGCCTTATCCTCCAATTATTTGTAATTATCTAATAAATAAACTTATGTTTATTTATTAGATTTATACCCTGCCCTTCCTCCCAGTAGGCCCAGTAGGAGAATTCCCTCCCCTTAAATATTAGACAGGAACCATCTCTGTTATCTGTTCGGTGCCTACTGAAGACCTTCCTCTTTCAAAAAGCATTTTAAGTAGAGACCTTATCCCAGTCTGCATCTGTGCTGAAATTGCTTTAAAATATTTTTTAATTTTCATTTTTTAGAAAATGTTTTCAAGATGTTTTGTTTTAATATGTTTTTAAAAGATGTTTTAAAGTCTTTTGTTTCTAAGATGTTTTAAAGTGCTTTTAGTGTTTTTATTTGCTGTCCCTGGGCTCCTCCTGGGAGGAAGGGTGAGATATATATTTAATAAACAAACAAACAAACAAATACATACATACATCTTGTGGCAGTGAATCCCATAGTTTAACTATGTGCTTTGAATGTTTCAAAGCTAGGAAGGTTGGCTATCGAGACCTGTGTTAAGAGCCTTGCCGATGCTGTCAGCAGTTGTTAGTTATAACACTTGACTGAAGCCTGAGTCAAGCAGTCAAGGTTCAATAGACATGATAAGCTGGCTGAGGTGAGAGATGTTGGCTTGTGTGCGTTGTTGTGTGAAACAGCATACATAACGTTGGAGTTAAGTTGAACAAGAAACTTCTTCAGAGCATGTTAAGAGTCTTTATTGAAGACCCCTTAACCACAGTTACGTCTTCAAACTTGCAGGCTTCATGGAAAACTACTAGAGACAGTAATGCCTACTGGTCACCAGCCCAACAAGAGAGGCATGCAGGATTGGCTGACCCTGATCTTACTCCTATTTTCCCAGATATTAAGTATAATAGAAGCAGGACCTGCTGTCATCACCACCTAACACCAACCAATCTTCAGCCCCAACAGTACATGTCTTTGAAGGGCAGCAACAGTGCCTCAGTTGATCTAGCAGCCACTGTTAAGAGGACAGTATCGCTTCTGTTTCCAAATGTTTCACAAATCAAGCATCTTCCCAGGGTGTTTGGTGGTTGAGGGAGTTGTTTGTGGAGGGTGCTGGGAATTCTGTCATAGGAAACTCTAGCTCTGCTGTCCTCATACAACAACAAAGCCCTAAGGCAAGGATGGGGAACTGGTGGCCCTCTAGATGTTGCTGGATTCTATTTCTCATGTTCCCTGATCATTGGGTGTGTTGGTGTGGGCTGATGGAGAATGGTGTCCTGCAACTTCTGGAGGGCCATACGTTCTCCACCTCCATTGTAATCAATGATGGGCACTAATGTGAGAACCAGCCCCAGATGATTGACTCCATATGGAAGCTGCTGGCTCAAGGGTGTGATATGCACACACAGAGTCACACAGTGAGGAATGTGCATGTGCAAACCACCCCCTTAAGGCAGGGGTGGGGATATTGTGGTCTTCTAGATTGTGTTGAACTCCAGCACTCATCAGCCCCAGTCAACATGTCTAATGATCCAGAATGTTGGGAGCTGTAGTTCAACAACATCTGGAAGGAGACTGGTTCCCTATCCCTGCCCGAAATCATCTGGGACCAGAACATCTGAAGAGCCGCCTGCTTCCCTATGAACCTTGTCAGCTCTAAAGACCTTCACTGGAAAGCCTGGCTCTGGATGCACCCATCTTTTGGAGGTAAAGTGAGACAAAGTCTTCTTCTGGGGGTGCCTCATTTGTGAAAATGTCTCCCTATAACAATATTCATTAAAATATGTTTTATTGTAATATGATCTGTTTTAATATGTATTTTGTATTTTTTATGCCTGTTTAATTGTGGTGGCCTATGGCTTTGTACAATAAAGATTCATTCATTCATTCAATATTCAATTGGAACAGACCTGTCTAAGCATTTCATTGCTTGTAGTACTTTGTTATTTGCTGATGTCTGGTTTTAACATTTTATTTGTTTGTTTGCTTATTTAACTGTGCTCTCATGTTTCATTGGTTTTAATCCATGGTGAAATTTTAAATCAATGGAGCAGAGTTCCCATGGTTTGCCGAGGAGAGGGAGTTGCCTCAGTACCATAACTCCCAGGGATCACAGGGGAGAGGGAATAATAATGGAAGAAAGGCCGTATCCCAGGAATAGAGCCCAGTGGAGGCTGGTTCATGAAACCACCAACCTCAGTCTGCTCTCAGCTAGCCCCTGCCTGCTTCTCCTCTTACATACAATGCATCCAGGGGGTGGCATAGCTTATCAGCTTCCTCTTCCTTCTTCTCAGTGTTGCCCTTGTAGAATTCAACAGGCAAGAGGAGGATGGGGGTAAAGCTAGAGTTAGTTCGCTGTGCCTGTCATTGGCTTTGGCTCCACCTACTGTTGTTCTCCTTGCCTTCCGCCCCACTAGCCCCAATGTATGCCAACCACTGCTGGTAGAAGCTTCCCAGATCAAACCCCAAGATCTCCAGGTAAAGCTGCGAAAGATTCCTGTCTGAAACCCTAGCAATCCCCTGGCAGTCAGTGTGGACAATATGGAGCTGGATGCACCAGTGGTCTGATTTGGAGTAAGGCAACTTCCACTGTCCCTATCAGTAAACCGTCTCTCTTGGAAACCAGCTACCATTTCCTGCCATTTAACATTCCACCCACCAATAGGCACTCAAATGAATTGCACATTTGGGTACTCTGTATGTGTTTTTTAAAAAATATACAGTCTAATACTTATGCGGTAGTCACAGCATTGACGTGGTAGTTTTGCAGGCAGAAGGTAGTAAAGTCTCTTTAGTTACAGCATATTGATTTTCGTTGATCAAATTGCGGAGGCCGTGAGGGTGAGGTGAGAGAAGGTCTCACACTCTTAATGCCCACTCAATAAAGATTAAAGGAAACAGAGTGAAATAGCAAGACTAGCAAATCAAGGAAAATGACAGATAGTTACAGTATTTATTCACCAATTGAGGAGAATAGATTTTTTTTTACTGAAAGCTATAAAATTAAACATAAAAAACCCTTGAAGGGTACAGCTAAACATTGACATTGCTGGACAGCACTCAGCAGCTTTGTCCTACTAGTTTCCTGACTGTCTTTCTGCACATAATGCACTTTAAGAGACCAGGTTTGACTTTTTTGATGTCAATTTACTGCTGTTCCAAATCTTCTTCTTGAGCCTGCTACTTCTTAAAACCCTTAAGGATGCATGGTGTTATTTCCCTGATTCAGAAAACATTCACTTGGTTTTTACATGCATACTTTCAGGGACACCCCTCCTCCCTTCAACAGAACACCAATGCAAAGGATTCTGGGACACCCATTCAGTGGTCATGAAATGCTACTGGCAAGCTTCTTGATCTTAGCTGCATGAATACAGAGCATGACCCAGGACTGGGATGGGGAACCTGTGGCCCTCCAGATGTTGGGATTTAGCTCCTATTATCCCTCACCATGCTGGAGGTGGAGCCCAACATCTTCTGAAAGGAATCTTGTTGGCTGCTCCTGCTCTAGCGGAAAGCTGGTAAAATGGCAACTGAAGTGAGTGCCATGGGCAGGACCAGTGGTGGTGGTAGCAAATTGACATAACTGGCATGGTGGCTTGGGGGAGATGTTCACTCCCCTGCCCTAGCTCTCATTTCAAGCCAAACGATTCTTTAAAGAAATTGTTTGAGCTGGACATTCATTTTCAAAATGAGTTCCAGGACTTCCTCATGGAATTCCTCAAGGAGAAGATGAAGAATGGTAGACAAGTTTCCTTGAAACTGTTCACTGCTTCTGATCTTACCCTGAAAAGCAGTCCTTCAGTAGAGTGTTGGGTATGCCCTTGGCCCTCCAGATGTTGTTGGGCTCTCAACCCAGTCCCAGCCATTAGGGTTGCCAGGTTCAGGGCCTGAGACTGATCCTGTATCTTTAGGAGAAGAGCCAAGTGCAGGTGTTCTTGCAACACTGTAATGGGAAAAACCACAAGGTGGAATTCTCCCTCCTCCCTGCACAATTTTTAAAGATACAAAAGACCTCTTGGTTGCCAGGCCTAGCCTCCAAGAGGTCTTCTGTATCTTTAAAAGTTGTGCAGGGGGGAGGGAGAATTCCACCTTGTGGGTTTTCTCATTACGGTGTTGCAAGAACACCTGCACTTGGCTGACTTTCTCTTCTCCTAAAGATACAGGATCAGTCTCACGCCCTGAACCTGGCAACCCAGTCCCAGCCATCATGGCAATTAAAAATAATAATAGATTTATTTTTGTTATCTGCCTCTTACCCAGAATTCTGGTCCTGAGGCAGATTTCATAGATTTAAAAATACAAAGCAGACATAAAACCTTATAGAAATTTAAAAATACAAAAACATACAAAGAATCATACATGAACAAATCCATAAAATCGTTAAAATCTTTGAAAACATCAATATGAAGGGGTAAAAATTTAACCAAATGCTTGGATAAAAAGGTGAGTCTTCAGCAGCCGTCTAAAAAATGGGAAGAGAGAGGACTGATCTTACCTCACAGCATTCTATAGTCTAGGCCACAACAGAGAAGGCTCTGTTGTGAGTATTCACCAATGGGGCTTCAGATATAGTAGGCACTCGCAACAGGCCCTTTTCCCTGGCTCTCATGTAATGGGTATGACTAATGAGGGGATAATGGGCAGACAGATTGGTCATGGATGATGGGAGCTGGAGTCCAATAACTTCTGCAGAGTACTGTATTGGCTACTCCTGCCTTAAAGCAGGGGTAGAAAGTGTCGCTATCACTCTTAAATGGCTTCAGAGTTGACACTAAATGTTGATGCATTGTTAATCTGAAGTCAATCAGAGTGAGGGCAATGATCCCAGTCCTCACTCTAGGGTGGGGTGGGGAACTTTTTTCAGCCCGAGGATTTTATTTCATTCTGGGTGACCTTTCAGGAGCCACACTTTGTACAAAAGACTAGTTTTACATACATTCACACACTTCTCTCCATCCTCTAACCAGGCAAGCAAGCAACATTAACAGGGTTCAAGGACACATTCTGGCCAGGTAAAAACATTCAAGGAGGGTGCACAACATGGTTAGTGTGAGAAATGCCCTGGGGAGAGAGGTGTCATATGTGGAGACTCCCAAGGGCCAGATATGGAAGGCCTGAAATTCCCTACCTAAGGGAATGTTAAGAGAAAAAATGTTAGCCACCAGCCTCTGTGGCTACATGGGCACTATTACAATTGGGAAGTTCAACCTTCCCAACTCCATCCCCAGCACTGAAATAATTCTACTGAAACTAGGAGGTCCATTTCAGCTCTGCACTAACAGGATGCCAGTTATGCATGCATGCATGCTTCTACTAATGGATATTTTTAAAACAGCTATGGAATGTTTCAATTTCGGGGTTGGGGTTGTGGAGTACCTTTGTATCTATCTTTAAAAGTATTTTTATTAGCAGTTTTATAATGCATGAGAGAGAAAGGAAATTACATACATCAGCCTGTATGTAGTAAGACATCTGGGAATAAAGAAAATTAATAAGGATAAATGAGGAATAAACAAATGGAGCATCAATACTTTTGAGTAAAGGAGGCATGCTGACCTGTTTAAAAATAATAAGATTCATACATTTGTAAATGTTACATAACACAGTTTGATATAATAATCAAGTGAAAAATTAAAGTTCCTATGGATTTATAATATAGTAGGTTTTACAAATTACTCCAACACATACTTTCAAAGAAAAGCATGAGTTGCAGCAGCTTTTCATCCATGTTCTTTGTTAGCTACAGATTTTATAAAACAAACCGTTTCTCATAAAACTTATCTTTCTTACTTGGGTCATTCCTTCTTCTTAGTTGCTTAATTTCTCCATTAGTGCTGTAGGCCAGATTTGATTGTACAAATCCTCACTCAAATGGCAATTGGTCTGTTGCCAATTTTGTGCTCGAAATAGATGTCATTATTGGGTAAAAATAGAGACTCCTACCATATATTGCACTTACATCATCCAAGCAAACATGTATCTAGAATATAAAGAATCCAACTGATAAGATATAATTCAAGCAAATGAGCTTGACTACTGCAATATAAAAACCTAACCAATAAGCATTAGCTACATTTTTTTCTCCTGTGTGTATTTTCCTAACAAAAAGTGTCCTAGCATCCTCTGGAAATATTCTGAGATCTGGGCAGGGTCTTAACTGCCGAGATTAAAGCTGCAGTCCTAATATACACACTTACCTGATAGTAGTGATGGAAAGATCTGCCAGTTTTGGTTCTCTCAGTTTCTCTTTTTACCAATCTTGAATTCATTTCTCCACATTTCTGCAGCAATTTGTGATTTCTGTTTAAAAAATCCTCATGAAAATTCTTCAGCATTTTCTAAAAGTTTCTCTTATTAGGCACATTTTGTATACAGTTTTGACTGTTATTTTCATCAGTATATTCATTTTGATGTACATTTCCCCCTAATATATGCATTTTTGTAAACATCAGTTAGTGTGAATTTTGAAGGATGGCTATGTTTCAGTTTTCATATTGTTTTGGGATGTGCAAATTTGATAGATTTCAACGTAAACTGAATTGAATTTCTCCCCATCCCTTCCCGAGAGTAAGTCACATTGCACTCAATGGGGAATACTGCTGGGCAGACAAGCATAGGATTGTGCTGTAAAGCTGCAATCCTAACTCCACATATCTGGGAGTAAGTCCCATTAAATTCAGTGGGACCTATGGAGTAGACATGGTTAGGGGAGCAGCATAAAAGGTTGTGGGTTTTACCATGTATACCCATTGCATTGACTTCCATTTTAACCAGCCATTGTAAAGTATTTTCAAAAATACTATTACCCATACATTGATGGGGAATGACATTCATTTAAACAAACATTTTATTATTTGCACTGTCAAGTTGCCTAAAGTTACATGTAATATCATTGTTATTCTTTTGGCTTCTTCTGTCCCAGAGAGGTGCTGTGCCAGAGTCTAGATCAATACATACATTCAGCTTCTGCCCGTGCAGAGTCCCCATTTGTTTGAATGGAAAGAGACATTCCATGCATAGAAAAGAATGGGTGCACTGGTGACCCCCACCCCCTGGAAACCATTTAGGGCAGGCAAGCTCCACATACATGTCAGAGCTCCTCCACCTGTAGCATGTGGTCAGTATGAATGCTTTATTATGGCTAACCTGTTGTTGGATGTTGCTGGACTATGACTCTTATCACCCCTATCATTAGGGCTAATGTGGAGGGCCAGAGTTCCCTGCCCCTTGGCACTGTGGTTCATCTAACTATACCTTTGAGACCAGGAGTCACTCTCTGCTTGTCCTAACATGGTTGAGGCACCACAATCATTTCTGCTTGCTTATTTGTGAGCCAGTAGGAATTATGTCAGGTGTCAACCAAATACAAGAGGGATGGATAAAATTGCCACAGGCAAAAGGTGGTGACAATTCTAATAGAAAAGAGAACAGAATTTTATTGTAAAACCAACAACAAGAACAACAAAAAAGGTCCATAAAGCTTCTCCTTGAAAGCTTCTCCCTTGGACATTTCTACTTCCTTCTTGCCAAGTGTCTGCACAATCATTTTGATTTCATAAAATGATTGGGTCTAAAAATATCCTCTCTTTGTTCACTGTTTATTATTGTTTCTGTTGCCTCAAAGGGCTTTGAATGGAAAGTAATTACATTCCACTGTAGTTTAAGTACCTCTGCTCGATTCTCAAATGGCAATTCAACTTCCTGAAGATGAAGGCAAGCTGGAAGGCAAGTTGTGTGCATAAAGAAGGCCAATCTCTATAGAGATACAGAACCAAATCTCTTGCTGCACTGATACAAGGTCCGACAAATTCTTCAGATTTGCACTCTTTAATGGTGCATCAGAAGAACATAAGAAAAGCCTTGCTGGATCAGACCAAAGGTTCTTGCAGTCCAGCATCTTCTTCCAACAATACCCAGCTAGATGCTTCCAGGAAATGCATAAGCAACTGGATGTACCTGTTTTTTCCCCCATACACACATTTGGTACAAAGGAACATAAGAAGCTGTTTTATGCCATTTGTCCCCAGAACTTTGGTCATACAAATGTTCCATCTAACTCAGTATTGACTGCACTGGTGGACAGTGGCTCTCCGGGATATCAGATGGGATTCTCTCCTAGCCCTACTTGGAGAAACCAGGGATTAAAACGGGGTTCTTCTGCATGCAAAGCAGATGCTCTCTCACTGCGATTTCTCATTTCCCCAAGAACATAGGAAGAGCCCTGCTGTGTCACACCCACATTCTGGAGTGCCCTCCTCTTCATCATCATTGCTGCTGCCTATTTGTTTGCCAAACAAAGAACCAATGAGCAAGCAGGTGGCAGCATCTACTGCTCCTCCTTCTCACCCCCCCACTGTTGTCTGGGCCAGAGCAAGAGATGGGCAAACAAGCAGGTAGCAATAGTGAACAGGAAGAGCAGGTTCAGGGAATGCTTATTATGGTTCTCCTGCTGAGATGCGGACCCTCAACAGATGCCTGACCATGTTGACCCTTGATGCTGGCCATGTTCATACCAAATGATCCTTGCTGTCCTGCTTCCTGCAATGGCCAGTCAGATGTTTCCAGGAAGTTGAAAAGCAAGGCGCGAAGGCAACAGACCTCCTTCTGCTGTTGCTCCCCAAGAAGTTGGCATTCTGTGACATATTGCACCTGAATTTGTGGTTTTTCATACAGCTACCATGGCTAGCAGTCATTATTTTCTGTTAATGTATCTGTTCTCCCTTCAAAGACATCTAACCTTCATAACCACATCTTGCAGAAGCATTGGTCTAGCTCAGTACTGCATACATGGCTTGTAGCATCTACCTGGGTTTCAGACAACAGTCTTTCATGCCAAATGACAAGGATTGAACTTGGGACCCTTTGCATGCCAAGTCTGCACTCTACCACTGAACTATGCCCGTTCTCTAGTGATGCAGCCTAAATTGCAATTTAAGACGCTTAGGGAATGAAAGCCTTTCAGGATTTCTCTGGCAACTGCTTTCTGAGTCAAATGTCCATCATTACTCAAGATAAAGAGGAACAGTGGAAGCAGGAGGGCCCAAGAAATGAAAGTTAGTATGGAAATAAGCTAGCTCTAAGTGCTTGTGTGAATTAACTCTTAAAAGATCAGGGTTCAGTTCACTTGCTGGCTCATTCACAGAACCACTCAAGGAAAATTAATATGCACAACTATTTGGAAAAGCCTTTACTAACTTGGTGCCCTCCAAATGTTGATGTACTGCAACTTCCATAAGCCCCAGCTAGCATGACAAATGACCAGGGATGGTGGAGGGGTAGCCCACCAGCATTTGCAAGGCACTGAGTTAGGGAGGGATGACTTGGAGCAGGCACAGCTTGCCCATTCTTCTTTCCAACCTGGATTGCAGTGGTGTCAACTCAATTGTACACCTAGTTTCAGAGACCATGGGGGAGGTTCCCTTGCTCAGTGTGTGTTTTAGGTGTGGGAAACCTTTGGCCTTCCAGATGTTGCTGAACTGAAACTCCCACCATCCCTGGCCATTGACTTTGCTTGCTGGGGCTGATGGGAGTTATAGTTCAGCAACATCTGGAAGGTTAAAGGTTCCCTTCCCCTGCTTTAAATACACCAGACCTCAAGTTCAAGACTTTGCTTCTCAGATTTAAAAAAAGGGTTCCCAGGTAGCAGCTCTGAGGAAAACCTCCTCAAGATGCCCTTGATAGTCCCTGCCAGTTAGACTAGATAACATCAGGCTAAATGGGTCAATGGGATGGCTCCTCATAAGACAGTCTTATATGCAACAACCATTTACATAGTGGAGGATGGTGCTCATTAGGATGGTAGAGCAGAAGGCAGAAAGGCCAACAGTAGGTGAAGCCAGAAAAACATGGCAAGCAAAGCTAGGGTCAATGATAGGCAGAGCCAACTAATTCTTTTGGTCCCATTCTTCTCCCTATTGAGTTCCACAAAGTCAACACTGAGGCTAAGGAGGAAGAGCTGACTACTAGTGTCACCACCTCCTGGACTGGTTGCAAGTAAGGAGGTAGGCACATTGGAGGTTGTTGAAGGTAGGTTGACCTTGGTGGAGCAATGCCCATCTTTCCCAGTGTGGCGTAGTGGTTAAGGTGTTGGACTACAACCAGGGAGACCAGGGTTCAAACCCCCACACAGCCATGAAGTTCACTGGGTGACCTTGGGCCAGTCACTGCCTCTCAGCCTCAGAAGAAGGCAATGGTAAACCCTCTCTGAATACCGCTTACCATGAAAACACTATTCATAGGGTCACCATAAGTCAGAATCAACATGAAGGCAGTACATTTACATTTACACTGCATATGCAGTAGACTTTCTGACTGCTAATGCTCAGTTTGGTCCTGATGCTTCCAGAATATCAAAGCTAATGAACTGTAGGAATTTTTGTTCTGATCCCTTTCATCAAGCCATACTGGCTGTTGGCCCACCCATAAACTTGAGAGCTATCCTTAATTTCTGCTGACACGTTTGCTTAGAAAAAGTCATTTAAATAATCACTTGAGAGAAATGTAGTCAAAATGTTTACCCGAAACATATGCACTCCTTATTTGCGGGGGATATTATTTCTTTTTTTCCTGTTCTTTCTTTTTTTAAAAAATAAAAATGTAAGACTTGATAAATCTGTCTCCGACGTACTGCAACTGCCTGAGCAACTGGTACTGTCCAGTTTCTAGTTACAGCAGTATGGCAAACAATATGCGCCTCTATTTCTGATGCAATAACTTAACATACGTCTGTCAAAGAGAGATGCCAGTACACCAAGGCTAGGATAATTTAAATAAACAGCTGTCACTTTATGCACGGCTGCCTTTGGTGAGTTTTGATTTATGTGTATATATAAAAGAGAGAGAGAAACCCCAAAGCTTTTAAACAGAGGCTGAGAGCTACAGCTTTCTGAGATAGGTAAAAGGAGGATAGCTAAATTAGGCAGCTTTTCATCTGAGGGGTCCCTAAATAATTTTAAGGCCATGCAAACTTGTATCGTGCTAGGGATGGATGGATCAGTCTGTTTCCAGTCTATGCCAGTTTTGCATGTGTTTATTCATAACCTTTTGGGGCCTGTGGGCATATTTGCAAGCTGGATAAATGTTGTGGGCACCATGCACACACTGCAATTAGGCTTGAAAAAAAAGCCTTCCATGATGCCTAAAATAAGACAAGGATGACTTCTACTGGACCTCTACTGGCAAGGTGTTTCACAGGGCAGGGCCTGCTACACTAACATCAGTGGCCAGAAGTGCCCCATCTGAAGATCTCAGTGCTCCAGGTGGAACACAAGGGACCAGGCAGACCTTGTTATATTCTCATTATTTCATTTGTGTTCTGAATGTCACCTTGTTGCTTCAGAGGAGAGGAGGGATGTAAATATCTCCCAAACAAGGAAATGTGTGGAACTGCCCCATTTTGAGTCAGGCCATGGGTCCACCTAGTCCAACTTTGGCTTCTCTGGTTGTTCACAGCTTTCCAGGGCTTCATGTTTTTCCTAGATCTTATTAACAAGACATGATACAGATTAAATCAGAGGTCCACAATTTGGGGGCCCATTTGGAGATCTAACAAACACTTGTGGGTTCTACAAAATGTCCATTTCATAGAAAAGAAATTGCCAATGCTTAGCCCCCCCAAACAACCAAGACACCTACACCCCCTAAAACAAACAAAACACGACCAAAAGAAGTAGACTCCCTCCCAAAAAAATGCAAATAGCCACCTTACCACCTAACCTGCCAAAAAAAATCCAAAAACCCAAATTTAAAAAATTGGGAGGGTCAGGGAGTCTTGGTCTTAATGGGGAGAATGTCTTAGGAACAAGCCAGAGACTCCGGGATTAAATGAAGGCAGTAGAGGCGGGTCCATTAGGCCAATTTTTTTCCCATGACAGTGGGTGATAGTTAAATGAAAACTGAATTGAATTTCTCCTCCATCCCTATTGGCTGCTCAGGACATGTAAAAACAAAAAGGGGTATTTTCAAAGCAGATTGTGATGTGGCACTTGGGGCGGAAGGGTGTCCTGTTGTTCAAAGAAAAAATAATCTCTCACAAATCCCACCAGGCATATCCAAAGTAGCTTCATTGGCTCTGGACTGTTGTCCAACATGCTTGGAAAAGAGCAGCGTGCAGCAGGGTGAGTAAAGAGGAAGTGAGTGAGTTATAAAATCACAGAGATATTTTTCTCTGCTATGTTGCAGTGAGTGGGGGAGAAAATGCTACCCAGGCCAAAAATAAAAAAAGGATGAAGAAAATAAATGGCAATGAAGAAAGGGGACTTAAAATATTCATGCAGATAAGGGAGACTGCAGAAGGGTCTGCTGCCAATCAAAGAGAATTGTTGTTACCATGACATTGCCCGGAACAGGAGCTACAGACTCTGTAATGAAGGGTGCATTTCTCCTTAGATGGCCTAGGAGTATTTTCGAGCAATGAACAACATCACAGCTAATCTGCTTGCATGGCAATTCCAATTACTCCAGCATCCACTGGCTGGCAACGTGCAATGAAACCTCCAAATGCCAAGGAAGCAAAATGTAGGACCAGATCCCAAATGGCAAGGCAGGTTTCATAAATAACGGGGGGAACATAGAGAGCTTCAGTCCTGCTGGGACGACCAGTCATTTTGCTGTGAAATTGGATCCTTGAAACCACCAGGGGTCTGGCTGCAGGTGTCAGATATGTATGGAACTGGGTGAAAGGGTCTAAAATAAGAAACTGGAAAGGGAGAAAATGCATCCAGTGGTGAACAGGGACTCTACTGAATTGCCAGTGGTGGGGAAAGTTTATATTTGCCAGCCACTCAATTATGAACCAGGTTGTGACAAGGGTGGCATTGGGTGGATGGTGTTGGACAGCTGGTCCTTGTTACAAATGAAACCTGGATTGACTTGCAGATGTTGCCACATCAGTGAAATTTGTTCCCTGCCCCTAAGAAAATATGCATTGCAATTATACATTTATGTTTATTTATATGGCATCTTTTGACCCAAAGGACCTCAAAGCAGTGAACAGCAAAAGAAAAGATACAATAACAGTACAAGCAAAACAATATTAAAATGGCAAAATACCCACCAATCACAATGGATATGTGTTTGTGAGGTGCACTTATGCACCTTCCCAGCATTCCACCTCTCACGTGGAAGCCCACATCCCACACTTACCCAGCTACTCTACTCTCTCACCCCGGAACAAGCCCATCCACAACCAATTTTCCAAGGGAGTGCCCTCACTTTCGTCACACCTGAAAGGGCTGGCCCAGTAGTGGTGTCCTGCCACTGCCACCAACAGTGACCAACCACCACCAGCAACCTTCCCCTGTTAATCAGGTACAGCTGTGGCAACGTACCTCCCCTTCATGGGTGGGGCTGACTGGCCAAACCTTCTGGCTGCTCCAACAGGCTGCTGTTCCTCAGGAGCTGGCAACCATGTTGGCTGGGGCTGATGGGAGCTGAAGTCCAAAGCGTCTGGAAGGTACAAGGTTGAATAAACAATACTAGTCTGGATGGACAAATAGTCTGACCTGGTATAAGGATGATATCTATCCACCATGGATAAAAATGGTTTCTGCTGCCACTCACTGGAATGCTCATGCCCTGGTTCATTGCCCGGAGATGTTTGGAACCGGTTAATGGCCATGTTAACCATTTCATTATAAAGCTTGTGGGAAAGGACCTTACTGGTTTGTTATTGTGTTTATTGATCTTACATAAGCCTCTCTGGGAGCCTTTTCAGCGAAAGGAAAAAATGCTTTAAATAACAAAGAAGCCTAATTAAGTTGGATTTCTCCCTTAAGTGGTTTGATGTCTTCCTTTGGATAATGTACTCTGTTGATGAGTCATCAATTTCCATCGAAGAAACCACAGACTTGCTTTCTGTGTGAACATGACTTTATCAAGTCACATTCCTAAGATCCAGATTTTAGGCAGTTTGATTATAAAATAAGCACTTAAGAAACCTGTAGAAGTTCCATAGTAACCTTACATAATTTGTTTGTGGGTTATTAATCAAAGTACTCTTTTATTAAGGAGACCATGCAATCTGATTTCCAATACATTAATGTGGCTGTCTGCTGCGGCAGTTCATTTGTTGCCATAAATATCTTGCTGCTGTCGTAATATTGGAGTCAGTTTAAATTCAGAATGAAAGCTTTTGCCTGTAAGTAAATTTGGTTGGGGGTGTATGTATCTGCTTTTCTTGATGTGTTCAAAGCACTATACCCACTTCCCATGTGCAAGGATGGGAGGCATACAACAGGAATAGCCAAATATGTCAATTTTGGTTTTCTGTCATTTTCTCATTTTTCCAATCGTAAGTGCAGTTCTCCACATTTCTGCACCAATGATTTGTTTTCAAGTCCCCATGAACATTCATTAGATTTTCTTGCAAATTTCTCCTAATAAATAATTTTTATATGCCTAATCTTATCTTGAGAGCCAGTGTGGCATAGTGGTTAGAGTGTTGGACTACGACCTGGGAGAACATGGTTTGAATCCCCACAGCCATGAAGCTCACTGGGTGACCTTGCACCAGTCACTGCCTCTCAGCCTCAGAGGAAGGCAATGGTAAACCCCCTCTGAATACCACTTACCATGAAAACCCTATTCATAGGGTCTCCATAAGTCGGAATTGACTTGAAGGAAGTCCACAAGCTTAACTTACTATATTATGTTTTTGTAAGCATCACACTATCCATGAATGCTTCTGTGCAGGAGTAGGCAAGGTTTGCAGATGAGGAAGACAAGGAGAGGCAAACCTTGGCTGTGAAGGCAGTGGTGAGAAGGAGATGGCAGTGATGATGACAAGAGGGGTGCCAGGGGGGCCTAGTGAGCAGGTGCTGAGCCAGCCCCAGCTGGGGCCTAGCCAGGTCCTATGGAGTGAGTGAATTAACAACAACAGCACAGCAGCAGCAGCAAGGCCAAAAGGTAAGTGAGGAGTGGGAGGAGTGGAGACCCTTGGAGACTGGTGGAGAGAGAGGGGGAGGTTTGGAGAGCTGTGGGGTTGACGGTGATTTGGAGACCCATGGGGGAGGGGAGAGGTTTGGAGACTTTTGGGGAGGGAGGGGGTTTGTAGACCATTGGAGGGAGGGGGTAGGTTTGGAGACCCATGGAGGTGGGGGTAGGTTTGAAGACCTATGGGGTGGGGAAGGTTGGAGACCTTTGAAAGGGTAGAGGAAATTTGGAGATCCTTGGGGGAGGCAGGGGAGAGCTTTGGGACTAGGGTTGCCAGGTTCCTGGCCTGAGACTGATCCTGTATCTTTAAGAGAAGAGAAAGTCAGCCAAGTGCAGGTGTTCTTGCAACACTGTAATGAGAAAAACCACAAGGTGGAATTCTCCCTTCCCCCTGCACAACTTTTAAAGATACAGAAGACCTCTTGGTTGCCTCCAACCTTTGACACATCTGCATAATCTCTGTAAGGAACACATTCTGTTTACAGATTTCTTGTACACTAGGGGCATCCATAGAATCATAAAAGAAATGAAAGCATAATATAAATAAGTATGTACTCAGCTGGGATTCTTTCCTGAGCTACACAGCCAGAGCTGAATCGTCTGTATGAGTAAACCTTGGTTTCCCTCAAAGTCAGTGGCAAAACAATTCCCGTTACCTTTGGGAGCACAGTAATGATGATAGCTGTACTGCAGAATTAACATTCTCTTCTTGTAATACCGGGGTTGAAGATTTTAGTTGGCTATTAAACTTCAGTGCCCCCACCCCCCAAGTCATTCTGCTTATTATCTAATCAAGTTCACACTATTAGAAAGTAGCAGCAAAACAAAATGGCCAAATTTAAGTTGGCTCAACTCATTATGAAGCTCCACTGTTAGATTCACATTTTATAACTGTAATAGGTAGAATAATCAACTCTTGTGGTGTCAATACTGCTCCCCCTAATGCTCTTCTAATAATGAACCAATTAGTGTAACAAACTCACACAGTACACTAGGTGTATGCTAAATACCCCCAAAGTTGCCATTCTGCAGTTTTAGCCCAGGAAATGCAGATTAGCTCAGAAATATCCCCCAAAATCATTTCATAGAATGAAGAGATTTAGTAATATCTACCGATCAACAAAATCTAGGCACATTGTAATCTTAACTGGTACAGAGTAGGAGGGAAAGATCTATAAATTAATAAAATAAACTCTGGCAGATATGGCTGTGTCTGAAATATTCACACCACTTTTATTTCTTCAGGTAGAACATTTTATTTTACCCCTTTAATCTCCTTTTGTGTGTTTGTATGTTTTTGTTTTAATCGAGGTAGGCATGAAAGTTTTAAAAGTCCAAGGGATGTCACTTTGGCAAGCACTCACATTTTAATGGATATTGTTATATTGATAGCATTCAGACTTCTTATATAGGTGAATTTTGGAGATGTTTTAAAAGTTTAATGGCTTCATGTCTTGCGTGACAGAGACAAAAGGTGCGTTACGGAAACAATCTTTATGATAGTGGAATACTTGTTGCAAGTCAAGTTATATTTGCTGTAAGTCAAGAAATAAAAGTGTATAAACCAGGTTTAAAATGAAAAGAAAAAAGAAAAAGAAAAAAAACAATTTTCTGTAATAATGGGACCAAAGCAGGAAAGTTGCTGAATAAACACACACACACACCTATACATACAGATATGGGGAGGGGGAATTACATTGTTCTCAATAGCAGGCACAGAATAGTAACACATTTCAAAACACAGTTGCTGGAAAAAGCAGCTCAGAACTTTGAAAAGGTTTTGTTTTTTTGTTCACAGCTGGTCCCACAAAGGAGTGGATGGGGCCAAAGCACAGGCATTAACTAAGTCAGTTCATAGGAAGCTGCCTTATATACATCAGGTCTAGGGTTGCCAGGTTCAAGGTCTGAGACTGATCCTGTATCTTGAGGAGAAGAGAAAGTCAGCCAAGCAATGGAAAAAACCACAAGGTGGAATTCTCCCTTCCCCCTGCACAACTTTTAAAGATACAGAAGGCACTTGCACTTGGCTGACTTTCTCTTCTCCTAAAGATACAGGATCAGTCTCAGGCCTTGAACTTGGCAACCCTAATCAGGTCAGATGATCTATCTATCTAGCCTCGTACTGTCTAGTGCCTGGCACTGACTTTCCTGGGTGTCAGGCATAGGCCTTTGCCATCACCTGTTTCCCAGGATTTCACCTGAAACCTTTTGCATACAAAGCATGCAGTGGCAAAGCATGTGTGTGAGAGAGAGACAGCGAGCAAGAGTGGTTGCGGAATAAGCTCTTAAGAAAGGCTCACTTGGAATTAGGGATGGGGGATAAACTTGAGTTTGTTTGCATTCTAATGAGACACTACTTAATTCGTACTTCTCCAACAAATAAGTGAACCAAAACACAGCTATCCTTTGAAATTTGCACTTCTCCAAATTTTGCAATGCAGATTTTCAACAAAACAATGTGTATAGAAATGCATATGTTACGGGAAAGTGCTTTATGATTAATATTTTTGACTGTTGTCTCAGTTCAAAAGCCTAGATAAAATTCCATTAAACAGATAAAACATGAGAGATGAAGATTCCAAGTTTCTGTGGAAAGCCTCCCAAACACTGCATACATTTGACTGACTGCATTCTCCCACAATTTTCTTTTCTGGGTCTGAACTTGTGACATTTCAGCTTCTTCTCTGCTAAATGCCCATGTTGCACTTGTGCAGAAAATGTCTATGCAGGGGCTCTTGCGTTTCAGTTGAAATGACTGCATAACTGAGATTAATTAAACAAGCAAATACATTGTTGTATTTGATTTGATTGAAAGGAAAGAAAGAAAGCCACTGAGCACAGAACAAAAGAAAATTCTACAGCATGTAGACAGCCCAGTTACATAATTACAGCTGTATTTAGTAACATACAGCAAATCTGTAATAAAGATCAACAGCTTATGGAATAATTTGGCATCAAAAGCAGAACCCTACAATCATTATTTGTAAACATGGTTTAAGCTGTTGTTAAGATAAGGTCTGATGAACAGAGGAAATTGAAGTCACCAGGAGGAAAAAAAAAAAGAACCCTGAGATGGTTTTAAAAGAAAACGATATGCCAAATTCTCTGAGCTTTCATGCCACTTGTGACACATGCTACCATCCAGAAATGGCTTATGGGAGATCCCTGAACTAGTCAGAGTAGATAGTGTCATTCAAACTTCAAATCCCAAAGGGGCTGACTTAGGGTAGCATCAGGATTGTTCTGGATGTGATGGAAATTCACAATCAGCTGAAATACAGCAAAGGAGATGGAAAGAAAGGCCTAAAGGGAGAAAAAAACAAAAAACCAAGCAATTTCAGCCTTCATCGAGCTAATATATAAAGGATTCCTTGCCACAATATGCAGATGACACTCAGCTCTATCTCTCGTTTAAATCTTCACCAGAGTCGGCTGTGGAGACCTTGTCCAAGTGCCTGGAATCCGTGAGTGGATGGATGGGAAGGAACAAGCTGAAAATGAACCCTGATAAGACCGAGGTGCTGCTGGTGGGGGACAAAGGAAGGTTGGGAGAAGTTGACTTGAAGTTCAATGGGGTGAGTTTACCCCTGAAGGACCAGGTCCGCAGCCTTGGGGTTGTACTTGATTCTGTATTTTTCTGAATTGCAGGTGTTGTAGGAATGTACAAATATTATAATGATGTTTATGGTTTTGAATATGTTGTAAGACATTTGGAGATCTCTGTGTGTAGCAGTAGTAATAACAATTCATTCCTGCACCAAAGTAATTCTCATAGATGTCACAGCCCCAGGGTGAGGTTCGCCTGCAGCGTGGGATCTCAAATGATCTCATGAATGGCAATCTGGAAGGACAAGAGGTTCCACTATGTTATCTGCCCTTCTACCTTGCAATCATCATGCCAAAGTACAATTTAAATAACATCCCAGAAGAATATAAAGATCAAATAAGGAACAGATTTGAAGCTTTAAACTTAGTTGATAAAGAACCAGAAGAACTATGGATGGAGGTCAGAGACATTATCAGGGAAGAATGCAAAAAGACAATACTTCTAGTTAAAAAGAGAGAAAGACCTCAGTGGGTGACTGAAGAAACTCTTCAAATGGTTAAAGAGAGGAGGAAAGCAAAAGGAAATAGAAACACGGTCAGAACCCTAAATGCAACAATACAGTGACTTTCAGTTTTTCCTGGTGTCCAGTCGAAATCTGGCTTCCTGCAACTTGAGCCCATTATTGTCCTGCACTCTGGGATGATTGAGAAGAGATCCCATCCCTCCTCTGTGTGGCAACCTTTCCACTCTGTGGAATTCCCTCCAAACGATCCCTGTCACGCCCCCGCTATGATGAGCTTCCACCGGGCCTTGAAGACCTGGCTCTTCAGACAGGCTTTTGGGGTGGGTTAGGTTTTTTATATTGTTGAGATTTTAACGTTTTAATGTATTTGCATGTTTTTATTCTGTACGTCGCCCAGAGTGGCTGGACAACCAGCCAGATGGGCGACTAATAAATCAAATAAATAAATAAATAAGTAAATCCCAGGCTGTCCATGGAGGCTCAGATTTCGGCAGTGAGCCGGGCAGCCTGGTATCAACTACACCTCATACGAAGGCTGCAACCCTACCTTCCTGTTCATCAGCTCCCACTGGTAGTACATGCCTTGGTCACCTCTCGTTTGGATTACTGTAATGCGGTCTACGTGGGGTTACCCTTGAAAACGGTCCGGAAACTACAACTTATACAAAATGCGGCGGCTCGACTACTCACAAACAGTCGCCGCCGGGATCACATCACACCAGTGTTGTTCGATCTACACTGGCTTCCAGTTGTTTTCCGGACCCAATTCAAGGTGTTGGTATTAACCTTTAAATCCCTATATGGTCTCGGCCCAGTTTATCTTACGGAGCGCCTACAACACCACCAATTATGCCGCCCGACACGATCAGCCACACAGGGCCTTCTCTCAATCCCGCCGACAAAAACAGCCAGATTGGCGGGTACTAGAGAGAGGGCATTCTCAGTGGCGGCCCCCACCCTCTGGAACTCCCTCCCACAAGATCTCCGGCACGCCTCTTCCCTAAATACATTTCATAAAACCTTAAAGACCTGGCTCTTTCAACAGGCCTTTGGGATTTCCGGGGAGGGTTAATTACTAGATTGAATTACCTCCTACTGTATTATATGCTGTATTGTTTTTATACTGTTTTTATATTGTACTATTGTATTTTATTATGCTCTGTTTTAACTGTTGTACGTCGCCTAGAGTGGCCATTGGCCAGATAGGCGACACAGAAATTAAAAATTATTATTATTATTATTAACAAAAGAAAAGAAAAAAGTGTTATTTTAATTTATGGTAAATAGAGAGCCATTAGGAGAAATATAGACAGGAGGTAAGGGGCTATCTCATGGGTGGGCCCACATCTGCTACCAGGTATCCTTCTAGGGTCCATGTGCCAGTGGTGGATGCATCCAGAGGCAAAGATGGGCAAACTCAGAGGCAAAAGTCAGCAGGCCATTCTTCTTCTTCTTCTTCTTCTTCTTCTTCTTCTTCTTCTTATCATCATCATTATCACCCTATGACCTCCGCTATGCCCCCTCCCTGCCAAGTTTCCGCCGCGCCTTGAAAACCTGGCTATTTAGGCGGGCATACAAGCTTCCTTGGGTGGGCTAGTCTTATCTTGTTATAGTTGTGGGTGGTTTTAGCTCATTATAGTTGAGTTTTTTTGGGTTATCTGTTGGTATTTTATATGTTGTATTTTATCCTATGATGTACGTCGCCTGGAGTGGCCGTTAACCCGGCCAGATAGGCGACTCAGAAATAAAATATTTATTTATCATCATCATCAATAACAACAATAACAACAACAATAATAATTGATTTATATCCTGCCCTTCCTCCCAGCAGGAGTCCGGGGCAGCAAACAAAAGCACTAAAAACATTAAAACATCATAAAAACAAACTTTAAAATACATTAAAACAATGTTTACCTTTGTACGGTAGACTAGTTAAGCATTCTATTTATTTATTTACTTATTATTTGATTTATGCCCCACCCTTCCTCCCAGCAGGAACACAGGACGGCAAACACAAGCACTAAAAACGCTTTAAAACATCATAAAAACAGACTTTAAAATACATTAAAACAACACAAGTTTAAAAACATTTTTTAAAAAAGCTTTGAAGACTTTTTTTTTAAAGAAAGGTTAAAAACATATATTTTTTTTTTAAAAAAAGTTTAAAAGCATATGAAAAAGCAATTCCAACACAGACGCAGACTGGGATAAGGTCTCAACTTAAAAGGCTTGTTGAAAGAGGAAGGTCTCCAGTAGGCACCAAAAAGATAACAGAGATGGCGCCTGTCTATTATTTAAGGGTGGGGAGTTCCACAGGGTAGGTGCCGCCACACTAAAGGTCCATTTCCTATGTTGTGCAGAACGGACCTCTTGATAAGATAGTATCTACAGGAACCCCTCATCTGCAGAGCGCAGGTTCTATGGACACATGCCTTTCTATCCTCTATCCAGAAAAGCAAAAGAGCATGATCAGAGTTCAAGGGCACATGCCAGCTTGGCAAAAAATATCCCAGGGCCAGTGAGGAGTGTAGCCTAGGAAGAGGAGGTGTGGCTGGGGGAGAGTCCTGAAGGCCAGATAGAGAGGCCTGGAGGGCCACATTTGTTAAATTAAATGTATATCTCTCCCTTCCTCCCAAAGGAGTGCAGAGTGGCAGTTTCCCCACCAATGGCTAACAACTTTTCCCCACAGTGGGAACCAGCCTGATGCCTATGGAAGCATGAACACAAGAGCACTCTCTCACTCATGTTCCCCAGCAACTGGTATCCAGATGCAATAATTTTTTTTATTCAATTTTTCTACCAAATGGTGCTCAAGGCAGCTCACAAGAATAATACACATACAATAAAACATCAATTATCCAACTTAATGATCCATTCAGGCCAATGTCCTAATATTTATACTTAAGACAACAAAAGTCTTTTGGACAGCAGTTTAGGACCGAAATGTAATTAACGTTTCCTTTTTCTTCCTTGTTCTTTGAAAAATCAAACTCAGTCATATGATTTGCCTTAGAGTAATTCTATAGACATATGTTTGGCATTATGGGATGCAGAAACTTCAGATTCAGTGGAAAAGCACACAGTGTTTTGATTACTTCTGAAATGTGTCCAAACACTTCATTTTTTTTAGAGCATCTGTTATAGACCAACTCCTGAATAGCATACTAAGTATTTCAGGACATGCTACATTTTATTTGGTGCAAAGTTCATTTTTCAAAATTCAAAATGCTGTACTCTGACACACTAATGTCTCAAGAAAGCACAGCTGGAAATTGTTTGATTTACTTATGATATAGAAATAGCTGTGATTTGCAGTTACAGGAAACATGACTTCTTATTTATTTGGCACATTTGTGAAATGAACACTTCTTAACCTAGTTAATGTCTGGTTCTGAAGGAACTGATGATGATTCCCACCCCCTTACTAAGTCATACAGAATGAAACATTCCTGCACAGCTGTCAGTCGTTGCAATCTACATCCTGGTAAATTGAGCCCATTTACTGGAATGTTGTTAAGGATGTTTGATGAATTTGATCTTTGTAAATTCCTGTATGAAATGACCTGATCTATACATCTTGGATTGTATATCTCAGCACTTAGCTATTCACCAGACTGTGCCCATCTGCAAATGTTGTGATACAGTTTGGTATTAAAATAAGCATTTAAATATGGATTTTTCAGAAGATTTGAATTTTTTTTTAAAAAAAATGAAAATACAGATTACTGAGGACATGGTCACAAATACATACAACACAAAATATGTATTACCCAAATATGTAAATATGGCATAGACATGAACAACAGAAATGAGTCCATCCCTATGTGCCATCATATGAAAACAGAGCTCTTAAGACTGGTGAAAAATAGAATATATATTTGCATTTTCTGTTAAATTTAACAGAAGCTGCACCGAACATTGCCCACTTCTAGAAACCATTAAAAAAAATCCTCCAAGCAACTTTGATACGATAATATTAGTATGAAAGCAAAAAGACATAAGTATTTGTAAGCCATAGATAAAAAGAGCCAGGCTATTTTAATAAGGAGTGATACAATGTAATGTCAATATGAGACAGCAAGATTACAAATTTCCCCAATTAGTCACACAGTCAAACCGTGAATGCAAATAATGTGTATCACTGCTGTTGGTTGAGGAACAAATCCAGAAACTAGGTCACACCAAAGCAGCTTCCAGGTAAATCCAAAAGTAGGGAGAAGATGAATTAATACAAAAGTATTCAGCAGAGGCAAGAAATCTGGAAAGAATGTGGGAGGGGGTAATGGTAAGGAAGGAAATGATAATCATCTGGATGTGGATCAAACATTTCAGCAGGTGTGCAGAAGGCGCTGGGAGACAAGATTGCAACAAAATGTTTCATAGATATCCAGGTGTGAGCAAAATAATTGCCATCAAAATGTTCCCAAATGCAAAATGCAAAGCTAATTTCAAGATTACTCCCTAGGTGAAACATCTTACATATTTTAATCAGAAATGTTTAGGATTGCAACTAAGCCCTAGTCAAGAGCAGACCCATTGAAATTAATAGGCATGCCTAACTTAGGTCCATTTCTTTCAGTGGTCTGCACTGAGTAGGACTTAGTTGGATAGAAACCATAGTTTTGTTTTTCTACGATTTACAGTTTGATAACACATGATGAGAGATAAAGTAGATTCACTTCTCAATAGGATCAGTAGTGTAGTGGCAAATTCAGAAGTGCAGGGTCCCTTCAAGATAGTCACAGCCACACTTCCTCCCATCTTTGTGTGTGTGTGTGTGCTGCTGCTGGGTTGACAATGAGATGCTTGTCAATGCCTTCTCCCACAACAACATACATCCCTAGGAGCCAATAAGCATGAAAGGGGACAGTGTTAGCTACTGAGAAGAGGCTTCTTAGTGACTGACTCACCTCCTTTTATGCTGATTGGCTTATAGGATGCTGGATACCTTGGAACGCTAATGGAACCCCGCTCTTAAAAATGTATGGGGTCTAAGACCCCCTGAGACGCCAGATGACTACACCACTGAATAGGATTCACTTCCTGATCAGATCCATTGTTGTGTACTGGTTACAAAGGGGTTCAAATCTCTTCCTAACTGTACTCAGAGGGACCTTGGCCCAGTCACTCTCTCTCAGTCTAACCTACCTCACGTTGTGAGGATTTTGTTTGGGGGGAGGGAGGAGAGAGTAGGTGATTCCCGATGGGTGGTATTCAGAGTAGGTCCATTTATGTTAATAGACATGACTAACTGAGACCACATTCACACCAGTGGTGTAGTCATCCAGGGTCTCAGGGGGTCTTAGACCCTTTACTTTTTTTGGAGCAGGGTCCCAGCAGGTCCCTATGTCTCCTGTTTCCTGCAACCCAACCACCATGAAAGAGGAATGTGTTAGCCAGAATGAAAGGAGGTGAGTCAGCCACCAAGAAGACTCTTCTCAGTAGCTAACACTCCCCCCTTTCATGCTCATTGGCTCCTAGAGATGCCTGTTGTGGAAGAAGGCATTAACAAGGATCTTATTCTCACCTCAGTAGCAAAAAAGGGGAAGGAGGTGTCTGTGAGTAACACAAAGAGACCCTGCACTTCTGAACTTGCCACTACACTACTGATTCACACCATGAATCACAGCATTTATTCCACTATTATTCCACTTTAAATGGTGATGGCTTCCCCACAAAGAATCCTGGGAAGTGTAGTTTGTGAAGGGTGCTGAGAGTTGTTAGAAGACCCCCTATTCACCTCACAGAGCTACAGTTCCTAGAGTTCTCCATGAAGAGAGACTGACTGTTAAACCACTTTGGTAATTGTACCTCTGTAAGGAGAATAAGAGTCTCCCAACAACTAAATTAAGTACTGCAGTGTTATGACTAGGGGAAAAAAGTGTGAAAGCATTTGAGTAGAAGGAGTAATAAGGTGGGAAGTCAATTGACCCATGCTGTCAGTGGAAGGATTACCACTAGCACAGCAGGACTTTCCTCCATCTCCTCCCCCTACGCATGCCCCCCATTCTCCTCAAATCTGCTCTGGAGGGTTGGAGGAACCCCTTGAACAGTTTTAGGGGGTGTGGGAGGAGGAGGAGGAGAGAGAAGAAAGTCCTATTGCACTAGTGGTAATCCTTGCACTGACAGAACCTTGACTTAGTGCTATGTCTGATGCAATCCATAATTCCTCCATCATGCTCCGTTTGAGACATTGTGAAATTTTAATTTATTTACAGAATATATACCCCGCTTTCCATATACAAAATTTAAAACATAGATTAAAACATTAGAAAGAACAGCAGTCACAGTGCCAAGGCCTCCTGAAGTAAAAACATTTTAACCTGGCATCTGAAACGTATCAAGGATGATGCCTGTCTGATTTCTAATGGCAGGGAGTTTCATAGAGTTGGGCCCACAACGCTGAAGGCTCAATTCCTCATTGACATGAGATGTGCTTCTGGTCCATGTGGCCCCACTAATAGTGTTCCCTCAGACGATCTCTGTGAAAGACCTGGGACATATGGTGTAAGGTGGTCCTTGAGGTATCCTGGGCCTACGTTGCTCAGGGCTTTGTACCCTAGTAGAAGAACTTTGAACCTGGTCCAGTAGCAGACTGGAAGCCATTGCAGCTCTTTTAACACCAGTGCCATATGTGTGCAGTAGCCTGTTTCCATCACCTGCCTAGCTGCAGCATTCTGTACTAGTTGCAGCTTCTGTACCAGACTCAAGGGCAGCCTTACACAGAGCACGTTTAAACAATCTAGTCTTAAGGTTACCAATGTATTTTGCCAAGTTATCTCTATCCAGTAACAGCCATATCTGGTGTACTAGCCAAAACTGATAAAAGGCACACCTAGCCACCAAAGTAACCTGTACCCCAAATGACAAAGATGGTTCCAAGAAATATGTGTAACAAAATGCACTCCCTACTGAAATACGAGAGGCTTTATCTGTAGTGGCATGTAGCCCGCTTTCCAAAGTGCACCGGTTTCCACAGGCATTCCCTTGATCTCTTGGCCCAAGTCTCCAGTTTTAATACCTATCTTGCTTTAATGGAAAATTTTAAATAGCCTGCTTTGATTACAGATGTTGATATTTTCACGCTTGTTTCATTCCGTTTTTATACTTGTACACCATTTAGAAGCCTATTTCGGCATGAGTTGGTTTATAAATAAATAAATAAATAGCACCCAATCTTGGGAAAGAAACAAGTGAAAGGACAGGAAATGGAAAAAGAGAGAGAGGAGTCATCATGGTGCAGATGGTGTCTGTAATCCTGAGAAAGAAGAAAAGCCCCCATAAGAACATAATATGAGCCCTGCTGGATCAGGCCCGTGGCCCATCTAGTCCAGCATCCTGTTCTCACAGTGGCCAGCCAGATGCCCATGAAAAGTCTACAAGCAGGACCTGAGCACAACAGAACTTTCCCTTCTTGTGATTCCCAGCCACTGGTATTCAGAAGCAGACTGCCTCTTATAGTGGAGGCAGAACACAACCATGAGGACTAGTGGCCCTTGATAGCCTTTGTGATGCGTCCTTCCCTGGCTCTCCCTGTCAGGTTCCTACCTGCTCGTGGTTACTGCCTGTCTCTAGGCACCACCAGGGACTCCACCAGTCTGGACCGCACTCTCTTATGGTTTACCTATCCGCTCTAGCACAGATCTCAACAGATCCCCCTGCTAGGCAACCACCAGTAACGTCCCAATACTAGTATTCCCAGAGACTCTGAATACTGGTATTGTTATTCTCTTCACCGCTGCCACCATTTGTTACAGTTCCCCTTCAGCCTTGGTCATTACCTTACCCTCCCTTCTGGTCTGTGAAACCCCAGCCAAGGATCAGGCCTTTGGTAAACCAAATTAAGTATTTATTACAGATAACAAAGCTAACAAGATTAACAAGATTTCTTCTTAAGGCACATAAGCATATGGTTTTACTCAATACTAATCCGAACTCCACCTCCCTCCTGGTAAACAACTCTCTAAACCCCACCAAGCAATCCACTCTTTCTCTTCTCCCCCCAGATTCCACAATTTACCACCTCACATTCCCCCAGATTTACCTGTCATCCTTTCATTTATACTGTCAGCCATTTTAAACATTCAGCCAATCATCAAGCATTCTATTGCCCATTCACTCCCCCTCCTCTTTCACTACTTACCATGTATACTCTAAACAACCAGCACTTACCATATATACACTAATATATAGGAACATCACAGCCTTCTCCACAAATTTGTCTAATCCTCTTCTAAAGCCATCCAAGCCGGTAGCCACCACTGCCTCTCGTGGGAGTGATGAAGAAGAGTGCACAGAAAAGATAGCAGTAGGCCAAGGAGCAAGTCCAGAGGTCTTGACACAAAAAATACTTTTATTGGACTCTGTCACCAATACAACATGACTTTTTATTTTCCCTTTGCAAATCGTCCCCTCTCTGAAAAGAACAAAGGTTTGAAGGAGGAGGGCTGTTTTGTGTGTGTGTGCTGACATGCCATCGCAAAGCGTAGTTTGTATCCATCCATAATTCAGAGGTCCCCACAGAGATGGCAAAAGCTGACTGTTCAAATATATTGGAAGCACCATAGCCTGAAGCACCAGCCGCAATGCATTATTGAAAGCCTGCAGTGGCAGCAATGCACCCCAGAGAGCACATGTACGCTCTCTCTTCCCACATTGGGGGAGTGTAAATGGAATGTTCTTCAGAGTGGACACTCCTTTTCCCGGAACTTTCATCTAGGCATATTATACACACACAGGAGCAGCGACAAAATGTTACTGTACAAAGTGCTTCTATTCAGGGTTCGAGCCACCCATGCCCTTTTCCAAAGTATTCCATTCCATTGCTCCTCCCTCTGGTCTTCATCTCTCTCCCCCTCCCAACTTTGAAGAGTTAGTCATCATTCTTTGGCAACTGAACATAAGAACATAAAGACATAAGAAGACCCTGCTGGCTCAGCCCAAAGGCCTGTCCTGTCCAGCATCCTGCTCCTACACAGTGACCAATCAGGCTCTTACAGAGAGCCCTCAAGTCAGACCTGAGGGCACCAACACTGTCCCCACTTGTGCTCCCTAACAAAGGCTATTCAGAGGCACACCATCTCTGATAACTGGAGTCAGTACATTGCCATCATGGCTAGTAGCCATGGATAGTTTTATCCTCAGTGAATTTGTCTAACCCCCTTTTACTGCTATCCATGTTGGTGGCCATGACTATAAACTGTGACAGTGAATTCCATAGTTTTAACTATGTGCTATGTGAAAAAAAGCACATCCTTTTGTCCACCCTGATGCAAGGAGAAAAATGTCTTGCTACTCACTTTTTCCAGATTATGCACAATTTTATACACCCCTATCAGGCTTCATTCGGAGGTCTTTTTCTCTTCTTTCTTTGGATTTCTGCAGACCTAGGGGTTCTCCTTCTAAACTCAGCTAATGAGTTTGCTAAATAATAATAACACATACATACAAACTATGAAAGTGATGTTCATCTGTAACTATTTAGAATCTATACACACAGACACTCCTTAGTTATTTCAGTTTTGGAGTGGGAGAAGGTTAGGGTTGGGAAAAATCTATGGCTTTTAGTTTTTTTCTGTTCATTTTTTCCAATCTTAAGCTCAGTTCTCGACATTCCCACATCAGTTTTTTTTTAACAAAAGTCCTCGTGAAATTCATCATTTTAGTGTTAATTTCTCCTAATATACACATTTTTGTATGCAATGCAGTTTGGCCCAATATTTTTGCAAAGCTGTTTCCCCTCATTGTTGTGTTATTTTCCAAGGATATATACACATTTTATGAATACTTAACCCTAGTATATGTTGGAATAGGCAAATGTTGCATGTTCCTTTTAAGGGATATTTGGGGAAATATCCTATGTACCTGTTTTACCATGATGTAACTTCCTAATGGGTGGGGTTACTTACCTGACGTCCTCCTCCTTTGTTCTGGAGGATTTTTGAATATTCTCCATTGCTGATCTATCCACCATTGGGAGAGGACGCATGGCAGATGCTCTCTCTATTGAGAGCATCAATACTAAAGACTAAGATGGACTGAGACTATTTTTCTTTAATCTCAGCTAGAGCCTATGTTTCTGAACATATGAAGAATTCGTGAGTAAATGTTTTATCTTTTACCTAAGAAGGTTGTGTCTGTTGTTATTTATTTATTTATTGAATTTTTATACCGCCCCACTAGCACAGCTCTCTGGGCGGTGTACAACAATATAAATGAATACAATAAAATCACATAAAGCAATACAAAAAGATATAAATAGAAATCCACAATCTAAAACCAGATTAAGACATATATAAGAAAAACTAAAATGCCTGATAAAATAGGAAGGTTTTAACTTGGCCCCGAAAAGATAGCAATTTATATAGAGAAAGGTGGGCCTGGTTTACATTCTCATTCTGCTGCTTGTATTTTTATATCTCTGCTAAGAAATAGGACCAACCAAATTAGTTCCTATTTCTCTCTGGTATTTTTTATAATACCGAACAGTATATGCATTTTTGTACACTTTACTTGGCTTGAGTACTGAGCTGCAAAATTCAGAGAAGAGCACCCATTGAAAGATAGATCTATTTTGGTTCTCAGGTTGTTTTGGAAAGTACAAAGTAGGTAGATTTTCCTTTGACATGAACAGAATTAAATTTCTCTCCAATCCTTATAGAGGAATGGCATTTATACAAATCTATCCAAAATTGTATTGTTCTTGTTCTTATTGTCATGATTCCCTCTGAGGACTTTGAATCAGACCAGAAGTGGCAGGCACTGGAGGAAGAAGATTCGGAATGAAATGGGGGGGGTGAGACTATGCAGCGGAACCCACTTGATGAAGCCGCTCCTTCTGACCATGGTCATGCCCAGGCCTGACAAGGCAGGAGACCAGGGGCTCCTTCTTCCCAGCCTGTGGGGGATGAGGGATGCTCAGGGGGCAGTCTGTTTTAAGAGTGAGAGAGTTCAGAGGAGGAGACATGCCCAGAGAGTCAGCCAACTTCAGGTTAGAAACTCCTGCAGGAGCAGGGATTCTTGCAAGTAGCTGGACATCTCAGCCTCTGGTTAAAAGCTTGGTAGAGAGACAGGTACACTTGTTACTGATCTTAGACTTGTGAACTCTGGCCTCCTTGTGCCTCGACCAGACATGCCTGCAAACCCTTCACCTTGTAAGAGCCCTTGGATTGTATTTAGCTCATCCATACCTCTGAGTCCATGCCATTAATGTGCTTTAATAAATTACCCCTTCCTTACTTATAAGTAAGTGCAGCTGCTGTCATGTTTGCGAAGGAGCCGGGACAATTATTTTCAGTATATATGCTGCTTTTCCACATCTAGTCTGAAAAATCATGTCCGTGTTTTATGTTGTTTGGATTCAAACATGCTCTTAGGTGAGCAGCTGGCATATCAGTAGCAACCAAGTCTGCATGTTTGTTCAAAATCCCCTACAATTAAAAGACTGCGATGGGATTAATCATCATTTAAAAAAATAAAATCTTAAGGAAGAAAGTGCAATCTTAATTAAAAAGCTGAAACGTTTCTGATGCTAAGACAGGAAATAACTTGGAAGGCAGCAGTGGGACGTAAATGTGGACCAGGAGTTTTTGGACTATAACAAGACACACTTAGGTTGGGCTCACTGCTTTGCTAACCCGACTCCAGATGTGTTTTCTGTAGTAAGAAGAGAGGTCAGAAAGTCTTGTCAACCCAGCTTACTGCCAGGGGCATTGCTCTTACTCTCTTGCAAGGCCCTGTAAATCAAAGCTAATTTTGACTGTGAGCTAGAGCTTGTGCACAGAAATAAAAAGAGAAATCAAAAGGACATTGTACTCTTTAAAAAAAAAAAGGCCCCTGGACTGACACAGATGTATATCAAGCTAAGTTCATGAAGCAACATCAGCCTTTCAAAGCAATATAGATGATTGAGAGAAGTAAACACAATTCAAAGTGCTTGTTATTACCTGTGAACTCCTAAATGCCTTGTCTCTAGGGTAAGGATGGGTGTATCTGACAATTTTAGTTTCTCCCAGTTTCTCATTTTTTCAAGTCTCAACAGTCCTCATGAAAATTCATCAGATTTCAGTGTGAATTTTTCCTAATGTATACATTTTGGTATTAATTTTTTGCAAAGCAATTTTCCCAATGGACTCATGTTATTTTCACGAATACATTCATTTCTATACACATATTACCCTAGTATGTGCAGTTTGTACACATTACTTGGCTCGAAAACTGTGTCACAAAATTTAGAGAAGTGCCAGTTTAAAGGGGTGGTTGTGCTTTGATTCTTGTGTTGTTTCAGAAAGTAGGAATTAGGTAGATTCACCCTTAAATGCAAACTGAATTGAATTTCTCCCACATTCCTCATTCAGGCATCACCTAAATAACCACTTCCTCTCATGCCATCTTGACCACCCTCATCTTCTCCCAAAGAATTCTCCATAAATTAATGGGAAACAGAAAATTGCATTAAAATTATTAAAGGAAAAGTGCAGTGAAATTCTCATAGATGGGGTAAAGGGTTTGTGTTACACTCACTTATTTTTGAGATAGCTCGTGTGTGTGTGTGTGTGTGTGTTCATTCTGCAAACCAACTCTCAGTGCTCTGCATTCTGCAGCTTTCCCAGGTGAGCATGCTTCCTGAAAACACCATGACATCCCCAGCTGACCTTTTTCCTTTTGCATATTTTACTTTTAATTAAGTCAGTGCAAAACAAAATCAAGGTAAAAGGAAGGAATTCCCTTAATAACAAAAACAGCAAGCAGGCCTGTCTCAAACACTTGGTGGCCCCCCTTCCCCTAGCTTTCTACACTTCAGCTGGACCCAGGGGAAGATATCCTGAAATAACTCCTCCTATGGAATTTTTTTTCCAGATCCAGAAGCTGGGACAGGTGGGGAGACTGCATACCACTGGAAAAATGTTTCCTGGAAAGAAAAAAAACCAAACACATCACCCATCACCTCATGATGATACAGTAAGCTCAACCCTGAGCCTACCAAAGAAAGCAAGGTACTCTGCAAGTGGGGTAGAAGCCTCTACTGCACAGGAAGAAAACTTTTGAGAAATTAGAGGATAGATTTCAGCAGAACACTATTAAGATCTGATGAAGAGGCCCTGCTCTGTGTCCTTGCATGGGCTGATGCACAGTTTGTTGCGATATGTGAGATGGATTTTTCTGTGGCTGTACTCCAGTTGGAGTACTCTCTGCCATGAGAGTTTACAGTCAGATAATTTATACCTCTAGCCCCATACTACTAATCCCACCTGGCAGTTGCTCTTTAAAGCCATAGGCACAGCTCTTCTCCAGTCCTACAACTAAAGATCCATTTAACTGGGTATGCTCAACACCTTCTGTACTTGAGACTCATGCTCAACCACCAGAATATGGTCCCTCCCTGACCCAGTAGAAAAGGCCACTGAAAGGAATCAAGGCAGAACAACACAGTGCTTTTAAAAAATGCTTCCAAAATTTCACTTTTAAGGACCCCAATTTGCAAGCAAACAAGAACGGCAACAACTCATCCAAAAATGCTTCTACTATGCAGTGTTAGCTGAGCATTGCCTTATATGTATTTTTTGTCCCTTGACTATTCTGCTGCAGCCAAAGAGTTGGTTTGTCAGAGTGCTCAAAGCAGGATTGGTGCTACTCTTTAGCTTGTGTAGCTTTACTGCCACTCATCCAAATACGCTTTGCCGTTTCCAATTCAAGCATGAAATTATTCATTAGGTTGTTGATGAAGAAGGAGTCCACCCAAAAACACAGCTGGGGAAAGAAAAGGAAAACTAGCCCCACCAAACCACTTTAGTTGCTCCCCCAAGTATGAGAGGTAAAAACAACAGCATCTATGTGTGACGTAAGGTTTAAAATGCAGCAGCAAATGAAGGCCTAAGCATTGGCAACTACCTCTTGCATTAAGAAGAAAGGGAAGAGGATGGACAGGGAGAGCCACTGCTGTGGCAAAAATCTACACTATGGTTGCTTGTATTGCATAAAGTCAAAACAGAACAAGGCTGCAGTTTCTTGCATCGAAGAGAACAGCTTCCATCATGTGTGATATTCTTTTGAAAGGATAAAGCATGTAGAAAAGGTCTTTGATGACACACTTGCTCTGGGACATGCAACTCCTTCCAGCCCTGCCCTCACAGTCTGAGATGGAGAAGGGCTGTAGTTCAGTGGAAGAGCATCTGCTCTGCATGCAGAAGGTCACACATTCAATCCCAGGTATCCCAAGGTAAGGCTGGGAGAGACTCCTGTCACTGCCGGGCACTGCAGTTGATACTGAGCTAGGCTGACCGATTATCTGGCTCAGCATATGGCTGCTTCCTATGTTCCTCTGAAACTGGCATAGACATGAGTATGCTTCCCCATACCTGAGCACACTGCACGAATAGTGTTCCAGAACCCAGAGACTCAATCAGGATTCAACCAAGAAATGTGGCAGTCCAGAATGCTGCCTGCCGAGCACTGAATTGTTCTGTAGGATTTCCTAAGAAATAGAGCAGCAGAGTAATTATAAATTATAAATAAATAAATAAATAAAATCCTTTAATTAAAAGAAAACAGAGGGAGGGAAGATCTCTTGGCAGAGAGATCCAGAGAAATCTAAGCACAGCTACAGAAAAAGAAACCTCCACTGTCACAACCAAACACAATTCAGATATTGATGAGATGCAGACGGCCTTTACAGAATACAAAATGAGTTTTTAAAATATGTTAAACTGAACTGTTTGCAAAACAGGAGCACCAAACCCAACAATCAGGGGCAGAACAAGAGCACTAAAGTTTATTGCAATCAAGTTCCATGTCCTTTTCAAAATACAAGCATGAGGCCTGCACAGAGCTGTCACAACTGAGACTACAAAAGTAATGGGAAAGGTATACACTGTGGCACATTTCAATGGCCTCTGTTGTTTGCTGCCATAAATTTTTGATCAACAACCAGAATTGAACTGGCAGGACTTATTGACCTGAACAAAACCAAACATTTCAGAAACACATGCTGCTTTTTGTCAATATCTCTTCCTTTGATTTGCTTGCAAAAGGGAAGTGGGCAAAGTGTTATAACTATCATCACAGCATCATCATAGCATTGTTAGTTATTATAAAGAAGCCACTTCCCATACTATATATCTTCATTGTACATTTAACTCACCATTCAGCTCCTCTCTCCACCCGACCACTCAGTTATATATTAAAAAATCAGAATTAAAATGATAGGTAACACAGGAATTCAACCCTTTTAAAAAAATAACAATTAAAACTCAGAACTAATCAGAGATAGATCATGACCTGAACTAACACCCCATCAGGTCTGCTTACAGACAACTCTAATGACTTAGAGATTACAGAAATTAAGCAATACATAAATTGTTGAAATAAAAATAAATAAAGCAGGTCAGTGTGGTAAGAAGGGCAGAGAAACCCACCATCAGCTACACTGCCATCTCAGCCAGCAAGATAATTCTAACTCAGAGCCATCAGCTAGTATTTACAAACAAAAAGACTCTTTCAGGCCATATTCCTCTGGCAGTTCTGGCCTTATATACTTAGTAAAAGCAGGATAGGGGGATGTCTGAGTTGATTGACAGAGGTAGCAGCCAATACAGCTCTCCCAATCACAGCGACTCCTCCAGTCCAGTCCCCAACCAGTATCCCACACTGTCTCCTGGGTGGACACCTGTCAAACCAAAAGAAGGACAGGAGGGTGTTGGGGTAGAACCCAGCATGATATCATCTTGCTCCACCCCCTCTTCACTCAGGGTCATGATATTCCAAAGCTGTGGATGATTAGCACAAAGGGGCTTTAAAGGAGCACTGAGAAAAACACAGAGCAGCTACTTAAGGAAGTCTCCTTGCTGGGTGAAAAAGTACACTGGGGGATGATTTTTTAAAAGCCTCTTAAAACAAACGTTACCTTTTCAGATGGGAAGATGAGATTTGCTGGGATTTTTGCCAGACATGATCCAGAGGGGATCCTCACATCAATACATGATTTTCTCCTGTCAATCAACAGCAACTTCCTATGAACACCAGCTGATGTAATCTAAGGCAATGCTAGGCAGCGCTTACAGTGGGTTAATTTGTACAGTTTTTTGCGACCCTACCTATAATAGCTAATTTCTGCACATTAGCTTAGTTACCTTGCTCAACCTCATCTTTGAAGCTGTCAGTTTTAAAAATTACAAATTCACTGAACTGTACAAAAAGAAAAAAAAGAAAAGAATTCTGACAGCTGGCAAAACTATTCAAAATGGTATTGCTGGCTTGGTGTTCCAGTAGGATTGTTGTTAATCAAGGTAGGGTATTTCTTATCCTTTCAACCTAGTCTTGCAAATTGGTTTTTTATTCACCTGCTTGCCTATAAGGCAGGTCCAGATGTATCAAAAATGTGAAATGGCTGAACAAAGGTGGGCATTCAGTGATGTCAAAAAGTTACCTTGAGGCTTCTTTTGTGTGTGTGTGTATCCTACAGACACAGAACATAAGAAGAGCCCAAAGGTCCATTTAGTCCAGTATCCTGAACCATGAGCCTATGAGGATGACTCTCTTGCAGCTTCTCATCCTGGAGGAGCATGTGGCTTCATAATGACCATTATGTACTTGTAGCATTGCAGAGAGCTCTTCCAGACTTCTCATTGGCAAGGAAGGCACAGCAGCCTTCTTAAGCCTTGTGATGATTCTCGTTCTTGGCTAAGACAATGTGGTTGAAAATTCAGCCACCAAGCTCTCCTGGGAGATGTCCAGGGTACTGTATGTACCTAAGAACGCAAGAAGAACGCTACTGGATCAGACAAAAGGCCCATCTAGTCCAGCACCCAGTTGTCACAGTGGCTAATCAGATATTTATCCTGAGCACAAGGAGGACATGTGTGCAACAGTACTTTCCCAGTTGTGATTCCCAGCAACTACTATTCAGAGGCGTTATTACCTCCAACAGTGGAGGCTGAGCATAGCCGTCATGGGTAGTAGCCTTTGATAGACTTATCATCCATGGACCTGGCTAGAATGTTAATTGCCATCACTTCACCTTCAAGTCTCAACAGAACCGGATGCATTCTGTCACTCGCTTGCCATCAACAGATGCTTCTCACTCTGGGCAAATTGGCAACAATGAAAATCTCAGCTGCCATTTGGATGGGATTTCTCATCACTTACCCACTATTATTTTTCAAGTGAAAAGGGCACTCATAGCTGGCTGCAGAATGAAAGAGATTTTGGGGAACCTGAAGGCTGGACCATCTGTATGAATTTCCAACTCTCTCTCTCCCCATCCCACCTCATTCCAAAATAGGGAGCACACCAGCCTATGGCTGTTGGTAAAGGTAGGAGTAACGGGAATAGTTTGCTATGAAACATTACAGAATCATAAAAGCTGGATGGAACCTTGGAGTGGTCCTGCTGATGGGATGCAGTGGTTCTTCATGTTGCCCAGGACAGAGAGCCTGAAAAGAAAAACAGAATAATGGTAGACAGAGGCTTTCTTCAGTTTTCCCTCCAGAACCACAGAGTTCAGATAACCATCCCTCCAGGTTGCATAGCTGAGAAATATTCCTAATTGCCAACATGCCTTGAAGTCCCAGGCCACCAAGGGACCAGCCTCAAGAGGACTCTGCAAGGTGCCTCGGGAGCTTCATTCTTGCTTAGTTCCTTGTCCTCCAAGTCCCTGCCCCTGCTGTAAGGAGAAAAGACCTCCACTTGTCCTGCCATCTCATTCAGGTGGCTGCCTACTGGTCTATGTGCTGTGTGAGATGTGTAGCAGCACAGCTGCCAGGACAAAGGTGGGAAAAGTGTGCAGCTCACCATGAAGCTCTTCATGCAGCAAGATGGGCAAGTATCACACATCACTGGCTCACTAGGGGCAGAGCCAGTGAGGACCTAACATCACAATCCTATAGTTGTCTACTTAGAAATCCCATCGATTTCAGTGAGGCTTGTTGGAAGTAGGGCAAGAGCAACTTCTGTTTGGGTTCTTTTGTTTGTATTCTGGAAGGAAGATAGAGTTAGGGTCCTCCAGTTGGCTAGGCTTGCCTATCTGTACCTGTGCTGTTCTCTGCCTAACTTCCTTCCGTTGTAAACTGATATGCTCAGGGAAGCTTATCTGCCCCTCCTTCCTTTGTCTTCTTCTGAGAGAGGAGACATATTTGTCTTTGTTCTCTCTCTTGAGCCATGAGGGCAATACTCAAGTCTGGGCACTGCACCTCCAACTTAGTTAGTTAGAAGTAGGCATGCCTTTCCTATCTACTATGTATTTCTTTAAATAAAGTATCTTTTCTTATTTTACTAAGTCTTAAGTCTCAGTGATCTAAATGCAGAGTAAAAGCTTGCTACTTAGGTAAATACACATACTGGCACAAATGCAGCTCAGACCGCTGAGAATCTCTGCATATATATACATATTTCCATAACAAGGCTTATTACCAGGTAAAAGGTTATAGGATTGCAGCCTAAATCTCATATGGTGTCAAAAGGCAACTAAACTCAACAGTGTTACCCTTGGAATTCTCGCTAATCATGGAAGTCGGTGCGTGACACAACAATGTGCACTTACTGAATATCCTATTCATTGCAGTTAGGAAGGTTAAATAAATCCACTCCTTTATCTAACCATCAAAAATATAAAATATCTGCAAAGGCTCAAAATAAAGTATCTTTAATATTTTATTCTCCTACCTCCAAAAATGTAATCCATTTTGCACATGAAAAACCGCTTGTTGGCCTGGTCAGAGTTACTTAATCCTGATTTTATGCATCTTAAAAGGATGGGTTCCTAAAGACCTTAATTTGTATTAATGCCCTCTTCTAAAACTTTTGACAGAATTCCATTCATAATGAAATGTTTGGTTGGTAATTATTTCACTTTCTTCTTCTACAGGAATTATGGGAATTATTTATATACTCAATCTTAATATCATAGCTTCATTGCCTAATAGGAAAAATCCACAGGATATGAATCATTGGAGAAAGAATTAAAAATCTTTTCTGTTTTAAATTAAAAAAAAAAAGATAAAAAGATTTTCTAATAGCATAAAATCCACAGTGCTGCAGGCACAACGTGCAAATCAGAGCTACCTCAGTGTAACTCAGTGCTACCAGTTAATGCTCCTGGTCCCTTTGTCGGAAAAAGCTATAAACTTGCAATGCCGTAATGATTAGTTAATGAAATAGTGGAGTGATAATGAGGCTATAAGAAATGTAAGTTAAATTATTAATTTGAAAAGGTAACCACAAAAAAAAAGTAATGGAAGTTGGGAGATGCACAGTCATTTTTCCGCCGAAGGACGGTCAAAAAATGTAAACTTGGCGGTAGCTCAGCCCCTCTCCTTCCGCCCCTGGTCATGTTCTAATGGAACTCCTGACATTACAAATGCATTCATTTGACAGTTGTTCCCCTCTCATAAAATAATGGGTCATGCACAAAGCTTATTACAAATTGCACAGAAGCTGTAAAAGCCATAAAAATTTCAACTGACATTTACAACGCAGAAGTAGCTTGAGGATGTTGATACATATTGATAAGAGTCTAGAGTGTGACATTTGGAAAGTTTACTCCTAATTCATTTGCAGAGCATGCAATATATATTGTCTAACACGCAGCCCTGTCATGTTACTCTCTTAACAACATGTACACCTGTCATTTAAAAAACAACAACAACCAGGGATCTCTTCTCTCTGTCTCCCCCCCCGCCCCCATCCTCAAGCAATTTTCTTTTCCTTGGTGGAAAACAGTCCTTTTGTTAATCACCAAGGAATTAACCCAATCAGATATTAACATATGGTTCCTTCTCAAATTAAGTTAAGGTTGAGGAAAAATAGCCTCCCAAAATTCTGCATTCTCTTTATGGCTGGCAAAATTGGAGAGGTGATTTTGCTAAATGTCTTTGGGGAATCACTGGAATTCTCCAATGTTTTTCAGGGCAGAAGTATTTCAGAACATTCCTCAAAAATGTCAGTTAAGACACAAATTATGGGTTGTATCCAAGACTAGTCCTACTCAGAGTAGACCCATTGAAATTCATGAACCTAAGTTAGCCATTGTCATTGCTTTCAATGGGTCTACTCTGAGTAGGACTAATACTGGAGATGACCCACTGAAATTAATGAGCATGACTGTCCATTAATTTCATTTGGTCTACTCTGAGTAAAACTTAGTTGGAAACAACCCTACTTATTTAAAATATGTATAGCCCACTTCATTAGCAGTTGGTGCTCATTGGGACTGGTGTGTAGAAGGCAGGGATCCCAAGAGTTGGTGGAGCTAGACCCAATGACAGGCAGAGCCAACTAATTCTCATTGTGCCCTCCTCATCCTCCTTGTTAAGTTCTACAAAGGCAACACTGAGACTGAGGAGGAGATTGTTACTGGTTGTAAATAAGAAGGCAGGCAGGTGTGGGCTGGCTAAGGGCAGAATGGCCCACTCTTCTTTCTCAAAAAAGGTATCCAAGAGCAAGTTCCAGGATGAAATCCTTAAAACACAATTAAACAGCAGTGACATTAGATTTATATTGGTGGGTGAAGTATGGAGTGAGCCAAAAGTAGATGACTAGAAAGTGTAGAGCCTGAGACCATTGTTTCTTTAAAGAATATTTAAAGTTTTACTTGGTTGGATCAACAGCAAATTTTGCATCCTATTTGTAGCACCATTTTGTCAAAGTCCTCCCAACACTTCATTAGTACCCCAATATGAAAGTCTGACAATATCTCAGAAAATTCTTTTGAGAAATTTCATCTCAGTTCTACCTTTATCCTCCAGGACAGAGCAGCAATAGTTGCAGGCATCACTGCAGCTTGTCCAGAAGGTTGACAGCATAAATATAAGCATGTTTACTTTGAAGTAAATCACATTCAGTTTAATGGGTCTTACTTCAGTGTAACTAGTATTTGTATTCCAGCTCCAGTCTCTCATGTACTGAACTCTCCCCATCAAAGTCTCAGAGTAGACTTATTGATAATAATGGCCCTAGGTTAGTCATGTTCATCAATTTATATGGAACGACTCTGAGTAGGACCAGCATTGGATACAGTCCAAGGTCCACCAGATTCTCATAATTTTGCACTTGAAGACATGCTATTCAGGAATAAAACTGGCCATGCTAATCCAAACAGGAAGCCATTCAGGCATATGCAGCTGCATGCTACTTAGTTGTTATATATATTATATATATAATCCTGTGCGTGGCCAAAAGCTTCAGCATCTGCAAGCATCCACATAAGAAGCACCCCAGGTTACTTGATTCCTTCTAGACTGATTAGATGAAATTTCCCTTACTGCCACTGCTGAGGGTGTGTGCACACTGTGGAGCACTAAGGCTCAAGCCAGGGAGTTCCTCCACGTGTAAATTGCCTCTGTGGCACAAAGAGTAAAGCACTTGGGACTTTCTGCCAAATGATCTAGTTCAGGCCTGCTGGCACCTTACATGAAGAAAGCTGGCAAAGCAAACATTTGAAAAGAGAGCATAGGATAAAGAATAAAGGGGGTCCATTTTATTTATGACATTGTCATACATCTATAGTTCTCTGATTCTTGAAACATTAATGTATTCTATAAATGGAATTGCAAGATATTGTGGCAAGTGTAAATTAGACCTTTCCAATACAAAGTGTAACATTTATTTGAAAAGAGAGATGTTCGCATGAACGACATTGAAAATTTATTCCATTTTCAGATTTGTGGGTTTTTTTTAATAAGTATATATCTTGGGAATTACAAAAGAACCACAACAAAGATACTTGGAAATTCTGTATACTTTTTTTAAACAAAGATGTCAACCTCAAAAGAAGAGATTTTTTATCTGTCACAGATGAAGCTATGGCAATTACAATAGGTCCCATTATATCAGTCCTTTTGCTGGTTTATGGCATGCAATTCCTCCAGGAAGTGTCACAAATCCACAGGATGCCCTTGAGCTTCAGGGTTTGCATTTCAAACTTTGATTTAGCTGATGAAAAACATACATATAAGTAAGTGCATTTACCCAATTGGTTCCTTAGCAACCCTTTCTTAGCAAAACACTATAACAAAATCAGAAGTTAGTCTTAAGACACTGGTGGATAAAGTCATCAATAACAAGCTTTGGAATTCCTTTAGGAACTTATCAGATAAACACATTCCCAGAAATTAGAATCATTTTAAAGCATAAAGTATTGAGTACTATCTACACATGCACCTCAACACAATACATTTTTTGTGATTCTTATTTTGTGATTCTACCAAAAACCAATTAATGTGTAATGGACTGGGGCAAGGATTGTCTTAGTACCACAGCCACATGGGGGTCTAGGAGAACTAGCACCTTTCATACAAACATAATAAGAGCCCAGCTGGATCATACCAAAGACTTATCTAGTCCAGCATCCTGTTGACATAGTGGCTAACAGGATGACTCATTGAAAAGTGTGCAAGCTGAACATGAGCACAGCAACACTCTCTCCAGTTGGGATTCCCAACAACATGCATGCAGAGTAGAGATGTTGGAGGTATCAATTGAAAATGCACTATTGAATGACTTCCATACAAAGGGACTTCCATTCACCCATTTGACCCCCATCATGGGGTCAAATGCTATGAATGTTTTTCATCTTATTTCTCTGCAACAGGAATAACCAACATGGTGCCCTCCAGATGTTGTTGAATGACAGTTGCCATCAGCCCCAGCCAATAGCCCCAGCCATGGCCAATAGTCAAAGACTGATGAGAGCTGTAGTCCAGCAACATCTGGAGGGCACCACTTAGCTACTCCTGATCTACAAGAAAAGATTTTTTTCTACAAAAAAATGTGTGCATTGGCTGTGCGGAACACTTAGGATGCAGCTTCTCTGTGCTAGCCAGAGAGGAAGAAAAGCGCCCCCCTCTGCAGACATAGAAACCAAGCAAGGCACTGAAAGAAGGGCATTTTATCTGTCCATCCTCTGGCAGCTCACCCCACTTCCATGCTGGCTATGGAGACAGGGTGCAGAAGAATGAGGGGTGCTGAGAGCAGCATAGAACTCATCCATGCAGGCTGTACGTCATTTGCTGTGTGTATAAAAAGCTGGTCAAACACATTAATTGATTGGCTTCAGGGAGCAAAGGGCCAACCAACCAACAAATCTGCCAGACATCTGATTGAGGGCAAACTAAGAACTGTTCAAATGATAGGGAGCAAGAAAAAAAATAGGGATCATGGGGAACCATGGAGAGCATGGGGGAAAAAAGGAACCATGGCCAATTCTAGGGAGCATGGGAATGATAGGGAGGCTTGAGGAAGTCCAGTATGAACTGACCTGATTTACACCTCCTGGATAGATGTGTGGAAGGGAACTTAGTTATCCACAAACTTTTCCACTTCGCAAATGTTACAATGCATTTCCTGGCTAAGAAAACTGATCAAAAATAGTTTTAAAAAACATTCACCTTGAAAGAAAATGTGTTTTAAAAATGTAAGTATGCAGGTTTAAATACTATTTAAATTTAAAGTTTTGAATAGTTTTTTTAAAAAATACAGATTAATGGTATGGAATGCAGAAACGGAATGGAAGCGTCTGATGTACAAAAGTGACACAGATCAGAAAGGGACTGATTTGCCCATCCCCAAAACAATCCATTCTGGAATTGAAACATTTGCCAGATGAGGAGAGATGGTGGGAAAAAAACCTTCTGCAGAAAATAAAGCACCTCACATCTCCTGGAGGGAGTTACATATGTCTCAGTCCTGAGAGGAATTAACATGGTGATTCATGCATAGTTTTTTAAATGTTGGAGCATAATCATTCCAAACTAAGAGAAAGAATAAGCTTAATGAATCTGAAATACACTTTGATTAGGATCCTAATTGCAAGATGACAAGTTCCCAAAAGGTCTTATATGCTATATTGAGCTAACCTAACTGTTCATTACTTCCTGGAATTAATTTATCTCTGAGCTCTTTTTAAAAGAATTATTAATGAAATGTCAATGATTAACATAAGGTTCTGAGTTGTATTCAGGTGTTATTTATTGCCACCACAGTTGACAGTTGAAGGGTTAACACATGTGTGTGTGTGTACGTGTACAAACTGGTACAGAAGCAAGTGAGAGGAATGTGTATTTTGACAATTATGTTACATGCAGGCCATGAAGAGAAAGCATTCTCAAATGTCTGATACAGGGAATAAATGAGTGAGTCTTCCCCCACCCTCCTTTAGCAATTATATATTTTATTAGAATCGAACTGAAAGTTCATGAAAGGACTTTGTCAACTGAAATTGGAGACTGTAGGTGGTGATGGGGGGGAGGTTCCTGAAACATCCACTCACTTTTTGTGGAACAGCAATCATATCTCTCTAGACTGCTTGGTACTGTTTTTCTTCTTCAAAGGTTCCTTCCCACACACACACACAACAAAACAAAACAAAACACCAGAATGAGCACCCTGTACTCAGTCTGATTTGGCTTCAGAACAATGCCTTCGCTCAGATGCAGCATCAGGATGATGCCATCAGAATGAAGGAGGAAGCAATTAACTGTGGCATCTTCTTGGTAGAGAGATTTGAAGACAAAAAACTAAGTGAACCCCCCCCCCCCCGGAAAAATAACAATTCTATTCATAGTCTGTGGATTTAGAGTCTTTGCTTTTAAGGATGGGGGTGAACATTACCAAAGGTTTTAGGGTTACTTTTGCTTTGGCACCTATTTATTCATTCATTTATTTTTGCCACAGCAGAGGACCTTGCAATGGCTGCCATTGTGGTAAATATTCCCTCCTTCCTGAAATGGTGTAAATTTCTCCTAATATACAAATTTGATGCATGCAGTTTTGTGTAATATAATGCATTTTTGTATTCTCATGAATATATTCACTTTTATGGACACCTTACCTTAGTACATACAGTTTTGTACAAATTAGCTGGTTGGAGACTGGCACTGCAACATTTGGCAAAGTGAAAGTTTTGATGGATGGCTGTGTTTCTGTTCACACTTTGTTTCAGGAAGAGTGAATTAGGTATGTTTGCCCTTAAATGAGAGTTGAGCCAAATTTCTCCCCCATGTCTAATTGTGACGCACACAATGGTCTGGGAAGTATGGATCAGGACAGTTTATCCCAAAATGTGACGCTAACAAATTCCTCTAGTGTCTCTATCTAGAAGTAGCTTTTAGGATTCATGCTATAGCCCAATGATTGTAATATTTTCTCCTTTTTTTTGCTAGGATATTTTAAGGTTAACCACTGATATGAAGGAATTGAGCATCCTTTTCCTACATCAAAAAGAAATTGATGCAAAATCTATCCCAACAAACACTTTGCCAATTGTTTCAATTCTGAAGTTCTGGAAGGATAAGAAGGTAGTTCGTTCTCTGAAAGGAGGCCCTGGGGAGTCATCTTTGCACAGCCTGCAAAAGCCATAGGAAATTGTTTGCAGTAATTTTAGAATATTTACTGCTGTTGCTGTTGCAGATTAGCCTGAAATGTCCAATGGTGGGTGCCAGAAAGAATGGAAGGAGGGGCCTGAGCCCTGAGCTGTTTTAAAGTGGGAGGGGAAATAGCCATAAAAAAAGGCATTAGAGATATGAAGCCCAATATATCTCTGGTTAGTTGTAGACATTAGGACAGGGGTGAGGAAACTCTGGCCCATGACCCAATCTTGGCCCATGACCCAATCTTGCCCCCCTGGTCTGGTTTGGCCTGCAAGGCCATTTTCCTCAAACCATGCCCACCTGCCAATCAGCTGATGGCACTTGTGATATCAACTGATGGGTAGGAAGATGGAGTTCAGTTCTGTGTTGGCTGCAGTTGCCTATTCCCAGCAGGATTCAATTTCTGCTTGACAGCTGATGAGCGGGAGTTATATCCTGCTCAGTTTGGCTGTGGTGCCTGTTCCCTCCTACAAAAAAAAAAAGGAAAAAAGGAAGCAGGTCTGTTTTGTTTTGTTTCCCAAGCATTGGCTGGGCGAGGGAAATCTGATTAGGACATGACTGCAATTGACTTTGGGAGATATGTGATCAGGGTTCCAAGTTAACCCCTCCCTGAAAATGCAGTTATGGAAAATGGGTGTTTGTATTGGGGCCACAGTACTGGAGGAAAAGGGCACCCACTTTTATTGCAGGTGGAAACTTACATTTGGAGGCAAAACAGCAGTTCTTGGGGAGGGCAATTCATATCAGGAGTATTGGTTTGAGGGAGTTAAACATTCTTTTCAGCATTGTGAACTGTTTCCAAACATCTCTCTCCCTTCCCCCACTTACCTCTTTTTTTAAAAAAAGAGTGAGGTCACAGATCTTCTGATTTCACATCTAGTAATTGTTGTAAACCTCCCAGAGAGCTTTGGCTATGGGGCGGTATACAAATGCAATAAATAAATAAATAGTGTCTCTCAGTATGGCCATTGTTGCCTACCACTGGTTCACCTGGACCCAAGTACCTGGAAGAATATCTCACATGATTTCTGGAGACCATCAGGGAGTGGACAATGGGGTGAAGAGGCTGATCCAGGAAGCATTCAGAATGTAAATTTGGAAGCAACCAGGATAGGGTTGTTTCTCAGGTTGTACCACATCTATAGAACTCTCCCCATGAGAAGACCTGCCAGCTCCCCTCTGCTATTTTTTTTTTTGCTATATTCAGAATTTTGGATCTGGCTATGCAATTCAAGCATTTTTGTTGTTTCTTTTGACACAGGACGAAATGTGTGTTTACATATATATAACAGGGAAAAGGAAGGATGAGGCTAGAATCATTTCTAAATGTCTTTTTAAAAATGTCCACACCAGTGCTAGCAACACTACATCCACTGCCATAAATTATTCAAGTTTGTATGTTGCAAGTACTTAGAATGGAGTCCTCCAAGAAGCATACAGATTTTATAGGCAATAGTAATGGAGATTAAGTAGCTCTCCTCTTCCAACAGACTCCGTACTGAATCAGTTCCCCAGCATTTATTACAAGTGGGCTTTATGCTGATTTATTATACGTGAAATAAATAAATAAATAAATAGAAGTCCACTGATCTTTAAGATCTTCTGAGGAGACTCTGCTGGTCAGTCCTTGACCAGCAGATTGTCACTTGGTTATAACATGGAAGCAAGCCTTCTCAGCCGTAGCAGCCCCACCCCTGGATGCCCCTCCTCCTTGGATAATGACCCTTAGATGCCTCTTTAAAAATGTATGTGCTTATGCAAGCTTTCCTGGACTCTTTTAAAAAAAAACATGGCACAGTGCTCAGTTTTATTTGTAATGTACAGCTGTGTTTTTGTCTTGTTTTTATTCAGTGTATTAAAAAGCCTTTGCATTTTTATTGTTGTTACTGTATTTTTTGTTGTGGACGACTTAAGAAATGTTTTAGCATATTAAGTGGAATAATTGCTGGCATCCCACAGTTAGACATGAGATCCTGCACATCTCTGGTTCTTGCAGCTGTATTTCTGCCACCAGTCGGGAATTGCAGATGGCACACTGTGTGCTTACTTTGCGCCAGTGATTAGTTTTGATTTTGATGGCCAATGTGTGGGGCTTGCTTCTTTGCGATCAGCTAAGCAGGTTGGCCCAAGGTCTATGGACATTATCACCCATGCATAGGCAACCTCATGCTTGGACTCTTTTGGCAATGACGTTGGAGAGCAACTGAAGAATATGGGGCTTGAATTCAACAAAGTCCTACTAAAAGTTCACCCATTGTAGTTAATGAACCCAAGTAAGCCACCTCCATTAACTTCAATGGGCCTACTTGAGTAGGCCTAAGGTTAAACACCACCCTGGGTTTCTTCACACCAATCCTTTCTTCCATTCGCATGAATGTGGCCGACAAGTCCCATCTGTAACTTTCGGCACAACCCTAGTATTTTAAAGATAGTTTGAAAATACCAACAGATAGAGAAGACCAACAAGTATGTCTCTAGTCAGAATGATGTTATTTCCCATGAGTAATACGCTTTCATTATTCTTTCAACCAACAATCATACCAGACTATTTATTTCTGCACTCTGCTGCAATATATATTAAACTCCAATAAGATGCTTCTTACTTTCACAGTGTGCAAAGGAGGCTGCAAAAGCCAGGCAGCATTTTGGGATATTTTCCTGCAGTGTTTTTCTGAAGTGCACATGTGGTCTTGCACACTGAGAAAGCATTATACAAAAAGACTGTTGGAACAGTTAACATCTAAGATGGTGGAGGTCTTGACAGCTATGGCATCTGCTGTCTCTCGGCACTGCTTCTTCTGCCGCGGTTGCAAGGGTGAGGTTAGCCCCAAATTGCCGATACTACCTAGTGTTTATGCACTGTCACTTCGGCTTGAAGGAGCCGCCGCTGGAGGGCTTGGATCCAACTCTACCTTGGCCGTCTCCCCCAGCATGGCAGAGGAGAGGGCGAGGAGCTGCCTGCCGCCCCCCCACCGCCTGCGAGGTTGCGGATCCACCTGCCTGCCTGCAGTCACCGCATCACTGAGCCTGGGGCAGACGGGTGGGGCACCAAGTGATGGAGTTGGGGACACTGGGGGGTGCCACTGCCATTGCATCGTGTATTCCGGGGAGCATTTGTGTGAGCTCTGGGTGCTCTGATTTGTCAGGGAGTCGACCAAGTCACTGCCTCATCCAGCGTCTTGCCTTCCTGCAGTGTCCATCTGGCTGCTTTTGGGGGGAACCCACAAGCAATAGCCTTCTCCCACTGTGGGTTCTTTCCAGCCACCAGTGCCTGGAGTTAGCCTCTGAACATGGAATCTTCATATAACAACAGCAGCCAGCAGCAGAGAATCTTAACACCAATGCTAGAGTGACAAAAAAACAACAACTCCTGTTTTCTTGTGCTTTTGTATTGGAATGTTATGTTATTAATTTGATACGTTTTAATCGATTGATAGCTTGTTTTATGATATTTTATGATGACTTTAAACGAGATAATGTTTGGGTAATCAATTTTAGTTATTGTTGGATTGTTATGTTTGGAAATGATTTGAAATGTTTGTTATGTTTCTGAATCGATTGCTATTGATGTCTTCACTTGCATTTTTGTAAGCCACTTTGAGCATATTTGTATGGAAAAGTGGCATATAAATTCAAGTAATAAATAAATAATAACAGTTGTGTAAGATTGCTTTTCTGCAGTGTTTTACCACTGTGAATATGCACACTGATAATACAGCATGGAGAACAGACATGTGTGAATTGAAAGCTGTGTCAAACTGGGTGCACGCAGTGTTCTGTATAACAATAAATAAATCAGAAATTACAAGAAAAATGGGAGGGTGGGTGATTTCTAATGCATCAGTTCCACTTTGGTGACAAGACCAAGTTAATTCAGAGCTCTAGAATCCAGAGGGAAATTCAGGAGGAGGAGAGTTTGAGAAGCATCTCTGATTACAAACCACTAAAAAAGCCAGCATGCTAAACAGTATGAAACCATATGAAGATAAACATCTTCATTAGCAAAATTGCACCATAACACTAATGAAAATATTACAGAACAATTATGAGCTCTTGTTTAATAACCTGCTTAGAAATACAGATGCCCAGGAAATGCACAGTACAATAGTTTTGAATCCACGGGTCTCGCTTCCAGTCCAGTTATAAGTTAAGCGGGAGCTAGGCCCCAAAGACACCAACACAGAGATCCCAAAAGTGTGCCTTTCTGCAAATCAATATTTCTATAAAGCTATCTTTGTTTCAGCTCTTGCAGTTCCCCATTTTTATAGATTTGCTAAATGCAATGCAGTTTAATAACTTGTCCCTCCCCTAAATCCCCATAAAAATATATATAGAGTAAAATGCGTATAATTATAGCAGGAGCAGTTTTATGGTCAAATTTCCTAAGGGCTTATGAAAAAGACTGTAATATTTGTTTGCAGATACTTAATCTCCCCTGGTTTGCCCAACCCTTATGGCAGCAGAGTAAACTGTTTGTGTATCTCTCTGCATGTAAGTGTGAGGGATGGGGGAGAAATTGGATTCAGTTCTCATTTACAGACAGACCTAATTTGTACTTTCCAAGGCATGGGGACATAGGAAGCTGCATTATTCCGAGTCAGACCACTGGTAGTTCAGTATTGTCAAAACTAGCTGGCAGCACTTCTTCAGGGCTTGAGGCAGAAGTCTCTCCCAAATGCCAGGAATGGATCCTGAGGCCTTCTGCATGCAAGGCGCAGCTAAACCAAAGCACAACCACCCTTTGAAATGCACACTTCTCCAAATGTTGAAGTGCAGTTCTCCAAGCCAAGCAATGAGTTCTAAAACACGCGTGCTACAATAAAGTGTGCATAAAAATGCATAAATCCAGGAAAACTGCTTTGCAAACGTGTGCATATTAGGCAAAATCACATGCGAAAAGAGAAATTCTCACTAAAATGCTGATGAAATGTCATGAGGAGGCTTTTTAAGAAAATAAAATGGGGTCTTTTTATTGTCAAAATGTGAAAATGTGGAGAACGGAATTTTATATTGGAAAAAATGAGAAACTGAGAGAAATTGAAATTGACAGATTTATCTATCCCTAGTGTGTATAAGAAAAGGAAAAAATTGGCTTCTACCCAGTCTAGGGATGCTTGGGGAATCTGTTTTCTATGAATTACAATGGAAACTGTTCCCCGCCTCCATGACTAATGTGTGCATTGGAACGTACTTATCCTTCAGATTTCACACTTACTAGAAATGAATACTAAAGAGGTTTCATGAGGATTACGTAACTGTAATTTGTGATACAGATTTTTTTTGAAAAAATGTACCAAAATGTATTCAAAATGAATATTTTTATGATACAATGTTTAGAAATCTGGTCATTGAAATAAAAAAAATATGTGTTTTGTGATACAATACATAAATACAAATGTTCATGCTGATTTCTTTTAAGCACACATACACACAAATTAATGTGGAAACAGGATGGAACCGATTTATGAATGCACATGAAGAACTGACACGGAGTAGAAAGAGATGGATATGTCCATCCCTCACTGAGGAATACAGGAGGGCTCCGCTTTTCGGCGGCCTGCTTTTCAGTGTTTTGCTAATACGACGGTTTTCAATTAGAGTAAAACCCCACTCATACAGCGCTTGTTCTGCTTTTACGGTGTTTTTCAGGTGTCAGGCACCATTTTACTGACGGAGTTCCGCTTTTCATAGGGTTTCACTTTTTGGCAGGGGTCTGGAACGAAACCCGCCGTATGAGTGGGGCCCTACTGTATAGTAATTTCACAATCTGCAGCAGAGGGTCCTGTCCCCACCTTGAGCAAAATCTCAAAAATGTTTATCCTCTCCATGCCTCCCCACAGTAGATCATATCAACTTTATATCCAGTGTACCACCTAAAATTGAGAGCCATGGCTTCCCCCAAAGAATCTTGGGAAATGTAGTTTGTTAGGATGATGCATAATTAAAACGGAAAGGAAATATATAAAGGCTACCTAGGAGGAACTTTAAAATGAGAGAGAGAGAGAGAGAGAGAGAGAGAGAGAGGACAAGGTATATTAGCAATTCTCCCGATTATGTATCTTTAATGACACAAAGCTCCTAGATTTTTTTAAAAAAGTAAAATGACTGCCAGTATCCAGCTAATAAGAAATATCAGACTTAAAGAGAGAATTTTCTCTGCTGGAAGGAAAAAAAGTTGAAAGAGAACTGAACACCTGAAATTGATAACTTTATAGCATGTAAAAGATGCTAACTTCTTTTCTTCCTTTTATTAAACAAGAATTTGCCTCCCATTGATGTTAGAAGAACAAAGTTTTGAAAAATATAGGCATTAAAATAGTTGTGCATCTCCACAAAGGTTTTCTGTTAACAACTACAGAAACTGTGATATTCTTATATACCCTCAACATATTACAGATGGAAAGGGGAGGGGGATACTTATTGCACTCCTATTGTTGTTCCAAAGATCACTATATAAGGCCCCCTCCCCAATTATTCATGCATTGTACAGTGCCCACTTCCAAACTGTTCATTTACTCAGGGGTGTAGTCATCTGGGATCCCAGGGGGTCTTGGACCCCTTACTTTTTTGGATCCAGGTCCCAGGAGAGACCACAAATTAGGCAGACAAGTCTCCAGTGTCCTATGAGCTCATCAGCATGAAAGGGGAGTGCATCAGCAACTCAGAAGAGTGTCAATTGAAAGCAAGCCTGTTCTAACCTCAAAAAGCCAAGACAAGTTGTAGACAGTGAGAACTTCTTAACTGCAGAAGAGACGGTGAATCCTGATGACGGCATCCCATCTATATCATCAAGCAGTTTGGTAGCAGTGTGAGACAAACGAGTAGACACTGAATTCAATAATGTAAGCAATATATCTGACAGTGAGAAAGGACGGTCAAATGGTGACTCTGATAGACAAGCAGAAAGTGTTGCCAGATTATTCTATAATATCAGAAGGTTCTATAATCTTACAAGGGGGCATGGCCGTGACTATCATGAAGGGACCCTGCCTTCTGAATTTGCCATTACACCACTGTTCACTCTGTAACAGTTTACTCTACCAGAATTATTTTTTTTTAGATGACAGCACTTGTGCTTTACCCAAGGATATTTGGGGGGTGGATCTCCAATTGTCACAGCTCAATATACATCCTACCAACTGCAGTGTGAGAAACACTTGCCATGATGGCTATGTTATCCCTCCACTGTCAGAGCCAGCATGTCTCTGAATACGAGCTGCTGGGAATCACAAATGGGCTGGATGTTGTTATGCACAGGTCCTGCTTGCAGGCTTCCCATAAGCATCCAGTTGGTCACTGTGAAAACAGATGCAGGACTAGATGTGTCATTGGCCTGATCCAGTACGGCTTTTCTTATGTTCTTAAATGCCAGATTGTACACATGCTCCAATCAAGATACATCTTTTTCCTCCTCAGACACTTCTTTTCTAGAACAGGAGTGGAGAACCTCAGGCCTAGGGCTGGATGAGATCCTTCAGATCTCTGTATCCAGCCCTTGGGACTCTTCCCCAGCCACATTGCATTCCCCTAGGCCACAGCCTTCCCTGGCCCTTCCTCTATGCCTTTCTCAAATGACATGAACTGTGCCTCTCACTTGCTGTCTTACACAGGCCACTGGCATTTGTCTGGCTGGGATGCTGCCTGCTGTACAAAGGGAAGAGCCATATCCCTTGTCCTACCCACTGTTTGTCTCTGGCTCTGCATACCATTGGCATGCAGCCCCCCCCCCGCCACCACCAAGGTCACCAATGAAGGTTCATGGCTCTCAGGCTGGAAAAGTTTCCCCACCCTTGTTGTAGGTAATTCTGGGGAAGAGCTAAACCACAAAGAGTGAGAATGCTAAGACCCAAACCTGTGAGAAATTGGGATGATTCAAGCTGGCACAGAACTAGGGATGGAAGGATCCATCAATTTCATGTGTCAGCACTGGCATCTAGTGAATGCCACCACCTGTCTTCACAGAAGAAAAGCCCATTACCCTGACCATATAACTCAATAGGTATGGAAATTAAGGAAGGACACCTGCCTTATCCAATCAATTCTGCATTCTCTTTTGAGGCTTTTGTACAGAAAGGTATAAAAACTGGACTCCTAGAGCCATTTTCTGTTCTGAGTTCTGGTTGCTGGTTGCCCAGTTCCATTATGAAATATCTGCTGAATTGCTGTCCTAGGTTCCGGCCACCCACTTCCACTCTGCTGAATATCACTCTACCTGAAATCACCTGCTGAATCACTTAGCCAGCCAGAACCCAGGGGTCTTTCCCTTCACTATCTCTGGACCCCTTCCTGTTGAAGCAGAGGTCCCTCTTGCTGAAGCTGCTTTAGGGATAGGTTCCACTACATTTCCTGCTTTGCTCTGGACCTTTGCTAGCCAAAGCAGAGATCCAAGAGGCCATTTCAGGGCCTTCCTGCTGCATTTGCTATTTCCCTGCCTGACCCAGGAGTTTCAGCATACTCCAATTCTGCTTCCAGATTGGCCAACAGGGCTAGGAAAGGTATATCTTACTCTCCATCCTGTCTTCTGGAGGTCCTCTCCTTCCAAACTGTAACCTCCACTTCTGCTGCCTCTGCTTGTTTTTGACTCTGTGTGTGACTGTGTTGCAGAAGCCATATTCTGGTCCTCCCTGCCCAGCTTGCTCATGACTGAGGCCTAGGCTGCAAAGTGAGCCCAGCGAGAGAGAGGAAGAGAGAGAGAGAGAGGGCAGGCTAGTGTGCCTTCCTTAGTCATGCAGAACTCAGCTCCCTCCCCTCATTTCCTCTTATGCCTTTTGTGCTTGCTCCTTCGTGTGTGTGTGTGTGTATGTTGAGTGTATACTTATTTAGCTAATTCCCTCATGCTATGTTACTGAGCTATCCCCATATATATGTATTGTTACTGAGCTATTCCCCACTGAAGTGTTAAATACATATATTTTGATTATCTGTGTGCGCGCTCAATAAATATCTCCATGATTAAGACCTGTGTGAGTGTAAGTTACTGGGTAAATCTGCCAAGATGCACTGTCGCCAATGTCTAAAGATCCTAATTCACAAGACTTCTACTGGTTCTTCCAGTCAGCAGTGGGACTTCACCCAGTGAGTGTAGGAACAGAGTGACGGGTTCTGCCTGGGCAAGGGGGTTTCCCAACGGTAGATGCTGCAGGCAAAGATGATTCATCTGGGCTAGGTGGTGGGGCTCCACTACACTGTCTGCCAGAAGACCTCAGAGACGTAGGAACACACCGCAAAGATTAGATTTCTGAGCTGGCGTAGTGACTCAGATTTGCTTTAAAACCATGGACTGTTTTTATACTTGTGTAGGAATGCATTTCTATGACTATGCTTTTAATGATGTATATTTCAATGTCTGACTAACCTGTACCTGTTATTTCTTTGTAGGGGAAGCTGTCATTCTATTGTTTGTGTGCAGGTCTGGGACAGACCTTTTCAGTGAAGGGTGTAGTGTTATGAGCGTGGGGGTTGGAATGGATGATTCCTGTGGGTCCCTTTTCCAGTCTCTGATTTGGAATCCTGTGCCTTGGGGCTGGATCTGCTGACCAGATAAATTTCTTTTTGTTAAACAAATAGAGTGGGCAGGTAGGATAATGGGTCTTTCAGTTGCCCAGCTACTGGTGAATGGGCCGGGAAGATCCTTTTGTCATTGAAACTCTTCAGGAGAGCCTCCCCCCCCTTCCTGGCAGCTAGCAGAAGTTTGTGCTTTGAATGTTTTTAGAATGGTCTAGAGAAAGGCTGGTAACTGGAGGCAGGCAGAGAGACTGGCTCTCTGCACTATGGCATTTGGGGTGCCTCCTGTAACACTGATGGGAAAGCTGGATATTGGACTGCTGACGCCTTGAACCCCTCCATCCTAAGCTCAGGTTGGAATGTGTGTAAATAAACAAACCATATTTCATAAAGACACCGCAGTCTCCGCTGACCTTCTTCTCAAAGGAAACCAAACCCTGGAGGAGCACAGGGACCCCTGAAATCTCACATCTTGGAGATTGGGGATGTAACATGAACATCGACAACTGGGAAGTTTTGGCCCATGACCATCCCAAATGGAGTTGGCTATTATCAAAGGTGCTGTGGACTTTGAAGAAGCACGAATACAGGGCGAACGGGACAAATGATCTAAGTGGAAGGCACCTCAAACAAATCCTCATCACGACCATCTTCCATCTGGAAACCTATGTCCTCACTGTGGGAGGCTGTGTGGATCCAGAATTGTCCTCCACAGTCACTTACACACCCGCTGTTAAAGACCTATCTTAGAAGACAATCTTACTCGGCCACAAGTGATTGCCAATGAATGAATGAATGAATTTAAGAAACATGTTCATTGTTTCTTGAATTTTCTTTATGCGGGTGCAGAATGAGAACAGTAGTGTCTTCTCTTTTATCATTTTTTAGTATAAATTTGAATACAAATTGAATACAATTTCTCAAAAATTGTCGAGGATGGTTGGGAAAAATGCACATGAAAATTTTGGTGCAGCACTACCTCTGTCATACCAACACTGGAGTTTCAGAGCAAGGTGCTGTCAGTATGCTGATGATATCCAGCTCAATTTCTGCATGACATCTGAATCAGGAGAGGGTATGCAAACCCTGGACCAGTGCATGGATACAGTGGTGGACTGGATGAGGGTTAATAAACTGAGCTTGAATCCTGGAAAGAGGGAGGTCTTGTGAGTGGGTGGTTCTTGTATCTGGGTGATGGGTCAATTGCCTACCCTGGATGGGGTTGATTCCCTCTGAAGAAGCAGGTACACAGGTTGGGAATACTCCTTGGTTCATCTCTGTCACTAGAGGCTCAAGTGAGCTCTGTGGCCAGGAGTGCTTTCCACCAGTTTCAGCTGGTACGCCAAATGCGACCATTCCTGGACCGTGACAGCCTGACCACAGTGGTCAATGCATTGGTAATCTCAAGACTTTAATCCTCTTGCACACTTTATATGGGGCTGCCCTTTTATCTGGTTCAGAAGCTGCAACTAGTGCAGAATGCAGTGGTCAGACTGCTTACAGGGACAACATGTTACCCTGCTGCTGAAACAGTTACATTGGTTGCCAATTTGCTATGACGCCAGGTTCAAGGTACTTATGTCAATTCAAAAAGCCCTAAACTACTTGGGTCCAAAGTATCTTAAGGACTGCCTGACTCCTTATGTTCCATCTCATTCACTGAGATCTTCTAATGGGGTACTTTTGGTGGTTCCCCACGCCCTTGTGGTTCAGTTGGCCTCCACCAGGGACCAAGCCTTTAGTGTGATAGGCCTTGCTCTGTGGAACTCCCTACCAATTGAGGTTCGGCAGGAACCATCTCTTCTTTGTTTCAGGTGTCTCTTGAAAATCAAACTTTTTAGATGGGCCTTGTAACATGATTTTTTCCCTTCCAACCAATGAAGCATTTGTTGATGTTTTTATTATTGCTTTCAATGATGTTTTATTGGTTTTTAATTTTATAATGTTTTTGTGTTGTAAGTTGCCTTGATGTACTTTTATGAAAGTGCAGCTTATAAATACTTAAATAAATAAATAAACATGGAAAAATTCTGATAAAGTGTGACTCATTTTACATTAGGGATGAAAGGATCTTCAATTTCAGTTCTCTCCATTTCTTATTTTTAAAATCTTAAATTCAGTTCTCCACATTTCTGAAGCAATGTGCCAGTTTTTTTAATAAAAACATCCTCATGAAAATTCTTCAGCGTTTAAGTACGAATTTCTCCTAATAAATACATTTTTGTATACAGTTTTGACTAATGCACACATAATTGCAACCAATTACTCCTACTGTAATGCATTTTTGTATGCTATTTTCACTAATATGTTCATTTTTATGAACACTTTCTCCAAATGTATACATTTTTGTAAACATGGGCCGGTTGGACAACTGCATCACAATATTTGGGTAAGTGTGAATTTCGAAGCAAAGCTGTGTTTTGGTTCTCTCTCTTTTTTAAAGTGTTAATTGGATAAATTTGGCTTTAAATGAGAATTTAATCCAGTTTCTCCCCCATCCTTATTTTGGATCAAAAATGGTTTTCCACCCATTCCCTTCCTCATAGATTTGTTATTTTTCACACCTTCCCCAAGACCATCAGGACTGTCATAACCACCATGTGCAGATGTTACTGGCTCAGAAACAAAGAGATACATAACAGTATGAAGCTGCTTTATACCATTGGTCCATCCAGCTCACTATTGTCAACACCAGGGGAGGAGAATGTTTGGCTCTCCAGATGTTACTGAACTATAACTCCTATAATCCCTGGCCATTGCCCATATTGCTGGGGCTGATGGGAGTTGTAGTTTAGCAACATCAGGAGGGTAAAAGGTTTCCCATCCCTGGTGGTACATTAACTGACAGGAGTTCTCCAGGGAGACATTTCCAGTCCTGCCTGGAGACTGAACCTGTGCACTTCTGCATGCAAAGCAGATGTTCTACTACTGATGAATGGCCTCTAAAACAACAACAACAACAACAATAATATACATTTAATAAAGTGCCATTCCCTGCCAACTTCAAGAATGAGCAAAAGAAGAAATAGGTTTCAAAAGGCACAATTGTTCAAAAAGGCAAAACTTCACTCATTGCATTTCTCAAAGAAACTAGGAAATGTTGCATGTTAAATAGCCCAGGATCAGGTTCAGCAACCAGAAATGTGACATTCCCAGGTTGTTTTCTGTTGACTTGGCCGATGAGGTTTTCACATTCATCATGAGGAGGTAGAGATTACAGTTAATAGTGTGCTACTTTACAAAAATGTAAGGGGAACCTGGATATGCCATCTAAAAAAAGAATGAGAGAGATCTTTGCACTACTGTCCTGTGGTTCAAGATAAGAAGCATTTGTAATGTGTCATTGGCTTGCCTTTCACATTTTCCAATACTGCAGATCAAAGCTTTGGCATGAGGGGCTGGAAAATTTCTGGCTCCCTTGTAGCAATGGGATTCTTTGATCGCTGCTGACAAATTCCTTTATCCAATTCTCCATTAGACCTCAGTGCACTTTCTAGATCTAGAAAGTCTATTTGACTGCCCAGTGAAGCCCCACAAAGAAGGAGGCATCGTTATTCACAATCTGATTGGATTCCCCCTTTTTTTATGCTACGCTCATTCCTTCAGTGACTGAACAAAAACAAACTTTCTTTGTTCCAATAATGTTTTAACTTGAGAAGAACCACTGGAAGATGAGCCTCTGCCTAGATCTCGTTGTTTTGATTTCCCAAGATGAACATACAAAAGAATATAAATATAATATATATAATATGTTTTGATTTTACAGATTTTTTTAAAAAAAATCATGCCTATAGAAAGCTGCCTTATACTGCATCAGATCATTGGTCCATCTAGATCATTATTGTCTGCATTGATTGGTAGTGACTCTCTAGGGTGTCAGGAAGAGTTCTCTCCCTCCATCCTACCTGGAGATCGCCGGGATTGAACCTGGGACCTCTACATGCAAAGCAGATGCTCTATCACTTAGCTACAGCCCTTTCCCCTATGCAACTGCAGAAGGAAAATCAGATCCCAGTCATCAACTGGAGGACCAAGGACTGCTAGCTGTCATCAAAATCTCCTTTCAAGTAAGAACTATAGCAAGAGAAGGGTCATTATTTGTGTGCAGAATGTGCCAAGTTCAGTTCCCCTAACACAGCCTTTACCAACCAGTATGCCTCCAGATGTTGTTGGACCACAACTCCCATCTTTCCTGACCATTGGCAATGCTGGCTGAGGCTGATGGGAGTTGTGGTCCAACAACATCTGGAGGCACACTTGTTGGGAAAGGCTGCCCTAACATCTCCAGGTATGGCTGGGAAAGACACCTTAGGGTGAATAGAGAACTGTCCCACCAACATCAGTTGTCCTCACCTGCCTACATTCTTACATACAAACAGTCCAGGGAGTAGCACTGGCTGTCAGATTCATCCTCCTTAGTCTCAGTGTTACCTTTGTAGTACTCATGAAGACAGAGACAGATTTGCCTCAGTAGGGAAGTCATGGGAAATCACCTCTGAAAAGGCCCTGTCACTGGTCAACACCAACTGGGAAGCACTTGGTGATGGCACCAGGAACGATGGATCTAACTCTTCATCAAATAAAAAGATGGAGACAAAGCTGGAATGAGGTGGCTTTGCTTCTCATAGGCTCTGGCTCCATCTACCCTTGGCTTCCCTAATTTCTGTCCTACCAGTCTCAGTGCCACCAGCCACCACTGATCCTGGCCTGTGCAGAAATCAGCCGTTGAATCTTTTCACAGGATGGAGAGAAGCATTACCATGAAGCAACTGTCTGCACGTGTTAATTTGCTGTAAAAGGGAGAGAGTGGAAACGTTGCTTACTCAGGGGTTAAATGTATCCATTGTGTCTGTGTGTGTGTGTGCGCGCGCCTCTTATATGTATGATGATTTGTTGTTGTTTTTGCCTCTTCATTTCTGTTCCACTTCTGCTAAATTTGGGATATGGCATTTTTAATTCAAGCAAAATCTGTTGTGTTTTGGTCTCCGATCGCAGCCGTCTGCCCGCCCTTCCCACTAGCGTTGTGGCAACAGATGTACAATATAATCTGGGGACGCTTCCTTCTGAATTTATTTGAATCAATTAATCAATGAAACTGTGTTTGTGATGCTCAGTACAGTCCTTGAGCTTGTTTTATTTCAAGTAACAATGCCACCTGCTGCTCTAAATATATGACGTGAGGCTTGCCTGCTGCCTATTGCGTAGCAGTAGCTGACTGAAGCTATCTGGTACGATGCAGATCCAGCATTTGTTTCTCCAAGATAGATATTTGCCCTCTGGAAGCTCTCTGGAAAGGGGAGGGGGACACATGCCAAGTGTTTCAGTGGTGTATTTGTTGCAAAGCCTTAGTGATTCTGTGTTGTGGAACAAACTGTGCTATGCACAAACCAAGGGGCAACCATCAAGTATATTTTGTCAACAGAAAATTCAGAATAATTGTCATCAGTACATTCCAGAGCAGCTGCTACTATGCAGAGTTTACATGATGAAGCTAATGTCATAAATCCAAAGTATTAACTTATCAGAGAGTTGTGAGTAGAGGCTGGTTCACTTGGGATAATGAGGCACCGCCCCACAGATCTCAATCTGCCCTCAGCCAGCTTTCTTGCTCACAACCAGTCCAAGGCGTTTTGGATCTGGTATCAGCTTCCTCCACCTAAGAAGAACCTGCTGGAGCAGGCCAGTGGCCCATCAAGTCCAGCATCCTGTTCTCACAGTGGCCTAGCAGATGCCCATGGGAAGCCCACAAGCAAGATTGAGGGTCCCCTCCTTGGGGTGGAGCTCCCGCTCCATGCCAGCATTGGGTCGCAGAACCCAGCAACCTGACATTGCTGCAGATCACAGAGTGGGAGCTCCCAGGCATCCCCCCAATACAGGCAGCATGAGTTTAAATAAGCCTACCCGCCCACCTACCTGTTGCATCAGTGCACTGAACATCTTTCTGGAACCTCAGCAAGGCTCCTGTTGTAGCACTTCACCAGCCTCCTAATTTATGCAAACTATAAGTGAGAGCTGTGCTTAAGCCACCTATCAGTAATCCTGGATGTCATCCTTGTCACTCCAAACACTGTATCACCTGTGTGTACCTCATGAAGACAACTACTTTCAAAAGCTCTAGGATGGGCAGAACGTAGAATATCACCTGCAGGTCTGGCAATATAATTTATGTCATTGAATAATAATAAAAAATGTTATTGTATCCAATACACAGGAAAAAACTGCAACTGAATTACACACATGCTTCAGAAACCACAAATTAGCAATCTTGACTAAAACAAAATGGAGCAACCAATTGCAAACTATTTTAACACTGAGGGCCACAGCCTGTTGGACTTATCTATAACAGCTAAAGAGATGCCAACAGATCCAACAGCACTGACTAAGAGGGCGAACCTCTGGATTTATTCCCTGAACACATTGGCACCACATGGCCTTAACCTGAAGGACAGTACAGACATCACTTAGCTTCTGCAAATGAAGCCCCTCTGAGTATTCCATCCTTAAAGCTGTATAACTGCCACCTTGGTAACAGCTTTTGTATGTTTGCAGCTGACGAAGGCGGAAGCTGAAGGGCCACCCTCTGGGAGGTCAGGAGGAAGGAAGAAGGAGTTATACACAGGACATCTGTGGGTCACCTTCTCCTCCCTCTTATTGCCATCAGACTGCTCTCATTTTTGACAGCCCCAGATTGTTCTGGGTGCACCCAATCCAACCCAGGGTAATCCAGGCTGCCTCAACCTAATCCAGCCAAATCCCAAGCTGACCAAAATCAGTTTGGGATCTGGGATTTGGCTGGATCCCATGCAGATCCCTAGCTTATATGGGATCTCCAGATTAAGCAACAAGAAAGTCACTTATACCAGCTGCTAGTGAGCAATAGCAGGACTCAGGTTTTTCCTTCATATCCTGGTGGGGATAAGAACCTGGTGGGGTTGCTGGAAGCATCTGGTTGGCCACTGTGTGGAAAACAGGTTGCTGGAGGAGACAAACATTTGGTCACATCCAGCAGCTGTCTGGGGCCCCAGTGGCGAGGGCAGAGAGTGATAGCAGGGAATCAATCTGGGGAGGGATCCCTGAGACCCTGGGACCTTCAGCTCTATAACAAGCAATGAGCAACTGAAATGCCAACTGTGGGCAGTCTAGCAGAATAAAGGCAGATGGGGAATGCTTCCCTCTGTTTCTTTGTAAGACAAATCTACTCTGGCTCCTTGTACTGATCAACTGACCCATGCCCATCATAGTCTGCATACTAAATGCATGCAGAAGGGGCACTTGTTGGCTCCACTCCACCAGTACTGTCCTGTGTTTGGTGGGGGCAAGCCCCAAGAGCAGCTCCCTTCTCAATCCTCTTGAGCCAGGCAGCAGTGAAGAGCAGGCTGGGAAACCATCCCTTCACCAAGCAGGTGCCAAATAAATGTACTTGTTTGTTAAATAAATGCATTTATTTATTAATTGCATTTATTGCCTGTCCTTCACCAGAAGGTCCCCAGGTGGATTACACCCAATAATAAATTAATTCAGTACAATATATAAATAGTCAAAAAACAGCTAAAATCACATCATTGCAACCAATATAAAAACGCTATCAGCAGGGTGAGACAACCAATCAAACATTCTCAACAGCTCAGGTTAAAAAAGGTGTGCCTTAACATGCCTTTGAAAGATATGGGCACCAGGTGCACATTTAAAGGTAAGGAATTTTAAGGAGGTGGTGCAAGGAAGCATTGAACTAGTTCCTCTCCTGATCCTTTGAACCCCAGAAGGTATGAAGCAACAATGCCCTTACCCTTTCAAGAGGGGACCAAGCTTTTTCAAGTTGGTGCAATGAGGTGCTGATCTGATTCCTGCTCAGGCATAACAGAACGCGTGGCCATGTGCTCCAAGCTTCCTATCTTCGCTGACTAGACCTTACCACACTGCCAAAAGGGCCTCAGTGTAGGTCTACAGAGCTAACCTGTACAGTCAGATATTCCTCCATGCTGAGGCTGCTGGAAGGAGGCAGAGCAGGGGGATGCCCTATAAAGGCTAGCACCAGTCCCCAGTCATTAGTCATAAGCAGTCACATGGCAGGAGCAAGTTAGCATGCCCAGACCATGCAACCCCCTTTTCAACCTCCAAAGGGGGAAGAGGCAAATCTGTCCCTGGCTTGAATGCTGAAATAACATCATTTCCACATCAAAATGTGCTTCAAAACACTCTCCCATGAATAGAAGACAACAGAGAGGTATAGAGAATATTCAGAAAGTTAATGGAGAAGGTAAGGTCTTCACAAACACTGACTCTGCACTCCAAAAAGATACTGTGATAGGAATACAAGTCCACATTTGTCATGTCATTGAGACATATCCCGAGAAAGGCAAGAGCTTTGTAAATGCTACAACAGTACTTTATTTTGTTTGAACATGACCATGGAGGCATTTATCATTCTAACGTTTCCATCTGCCTCTTTGATGCATTGGGCAAAGGGGCATGGGAATGGACTAATTTTAACCGCCCCAAAATACCATCCTAATTAGAAGTGCAACTGTTGCTCTAGTATTGGGAAACCAAATAAGACCAAAGTGACCTGGGGATATTAAAGGGTATAAATAATGCAAGCCTGAATTACAGTTTGCTACAAATCAGAACAAGGGTCATAAATGGAGATGACAGGAAATTAAAGATGCCTTTGGACATGTGACACTGAGGAGTGCTTTCCCCCAGCATAAACATGAGTAATGGTTTATCAAGACTCAGAAAACTTCATTTGCAGGGAGGGCAAGTGGGTAAAGGAAGGAAGATCTTCATGGTGTAATGGTCATGCTGGAAAGTCAGAGAAATTATACAAAAACAGGATACCAATAAGAGCAGCCTGGATGCACTAGCCTGCTATTTCATCTCCCTTTCAAGAACTGATGTTTAAATTAAGCCTTTTTTATTATTTCACACTGGCTAAGCATGCAGAAAATGAACTTGACCTCTGCATGTATTTCCTTAGGACTTTTCTAATCCAATAATGAGGAGAAGCTTTATGGAATGCTGATGACTATAGGGATGATCTTTAGGAATTATTACCAAGATGACCAGTCATTATAATGGGCAGAGTGTAAGAGGGGAGCTCAGTGGTAAAGCATCTGCTTTGCACAGAGAAAGTCTGCTGTTCAGCCCTCGACATCTCCAGGTAGGGCTGGAAGCGATGACAATACTGAGCTAGATGGACTAATTCAGCGTAAGGCAGCTTCCTATGTTCCTATGAAGGAGGATTTGTGTCCTTCAAGGAGCCCTGTGAGGGTATAGTGTGCCTTTGCATGCTCTGTGGACAGAGACACGTTGCACCCAATGTTAAGGATGGAAAGCAGGTTTTGCCATCACCACACCAGTGTCCCCAAGTGCAACCTGGCTCTGGAGGGTCCTTGAACAAGACCTTCTCCATGCTCTCTCCCTTATGAGTCTACCTCCTCACTGCCACTGCTGTTCCTTTATTGCTTGCCAGGCAGGGATTCAGTGAGATTCAGTGAGCAAGCAGGCATTGGAATCTACTGCTTCTCCTTTCTCCCACGACTATTGCCTGGGCCAGAGCAAAAGCTAGGTGAAGAAGCAAAGGTTGCACATAGGGCTGGTTTGGGGCAACTGTGAGAACAGGATGCTGGACTAGATGGGTCAGGTTCTTCTTATGTTAGTATGTTCTTATGATTTCTCCCAGTTTCCCATTTTGCATATCTTAAATTCAGTTCTCCACATTTCCATATCCATTTGTAATTTTTTTAAAATCCTCATGAACATTTATCAATATTTTGGTGCAAATTTCTCCTAACGCACACATTTTTGCAAAACATGTTTCCCCTAATATTTTTATTTTCCCATATGCACTGTATTTTTGTAGGTCATCTTCACAAATATATGTATTTTATGCACATTTTACCTTATCCATTCCTATCCATTTGCTTTAACACTTGGCTGGAGAACTGCATTGCAAAATTCCAAGAAGCGTAACTTTAGAAGGATGGCTGTGTTTCAGTTTGCATAGAGTTTCGGAAAGTGTGAATTAGGAAAATTTGCTTTTAAATGCTAACTGAATTGAATTCCTATCCCTAGTTGCAAGGGTAGAAGTAAAAGATCCAGAGAGATTTAATCCAGGATAGCACATTTGCAGCCTTGGAAGTGTACCGTCTTTGCTTCTGCTGTCCTTGTATATACTTGTCCAGGGAAATTGGAAAATGAAACAAAACAATAAGCAGTGCTCTTAAAGGAAACCAAACCCAGGCAATAGGGCCCAAGGAACAATTCACTGCTTGGGACAATATATAAATAAAGAAAACCCATCTAAGTGGATGGCTGTATGACACATTGTTGTTTTGTTTTGTTCAAGATTGCTAGACTTTTGATTCCAAACAAAACATGACCATTTCCTAAAAAAATAAAAAATAAAGGTGTAACAATGCTAGACACAAGAGTTCTATTTTAGGGAATGTTTCTTTCATTTCAACCACCAAGACACGCTGACCAGTTTCAGCCAATTCTGACTAACAACATTCACTCTCCAGTTCTTAAAGAGGCAGTGAACTATTCCAACAGGGTGGGGAGCCTTTTCACATTAGGAAAAACTTCTGGGGGCCACATGCCCGGTGTGAGCATGGCCAGAGGCACAGATGAGCAGAGCAGCAGATGTGTTCAGCAGGCTTCATTCAAGCCATGCAAAATCCAGAGGTTTCTACAAACAGATCTCTCAATCTAGGCAAGTAAGAGGCATGATCACAGGTCAAGGACACCTTTCAGTCAGACAAAAGCACTCAAGGTGGGAATGGAGCAGAGCCAGTGAGAGGCATGAAACAGGAAGAGGCATGGCCTCAGGAGAGTCCTGAAGGCTGGATGAAGATGCCTAGAGAGCCTCATTTGACTTCCAAGCCTGAGGTTCCTTACCACTGCTCTGGAACTTGCTACAGCCTAACCATAGCAATAGATTATTTTACCAAGGGTGGAGAGAATATGGCTATGGCTCTCCAGATGTTGTTGGGCTCCAAATGCAATCAGGCCCAACCCATCAGGGATGATGGGAGATGTAGTTCAGCTACATCTGGAGGGCCACGGGTTCCCCATACCTATTCTACACCAACAAGAAGGTATACATGTGGTGCAAACTCTTCCTGGCACAGAGTTCAGTTGCATGCCAAGAATGTGCCTTGACCATACGCATATCGGCTACATCAATAGATTTTGAGCAGGTCATATACAATTGGGGATGTAAAGTACTGTCAACTTCAGCTTTTCATTTTTCCTGTCTTAAATTCAGTTCTTTGGATTTCTGCAGCAATTTACATTTTTAAAAATAAATTCTCATGTAAGTTCCCCAGCATTTTTGTGTGAGTTTCTCCGAATAAGCACATTTTCGTAGGCAGTTTGGACTGATGCACACATTTTTGCAATCAATATATTGTCATATAATGCATTTTTGTATGTTATTTTTACTCATATCTTCATTTTTATGCAGACTTTTCCCTAATATATGCATTTTTGTAAACATTGCTTGGTTGGTAAACTGCACTACAAACTTGAATAAGTTTGAATTTTGAAGGATGGATGCGTTTCAGTTCTATATTCTTTTGGAGAGTGCGAATTTGATAGAATCAGCTTAAAATCTGAACTGAATCAAATTTCTCACCCATCTCCTTATACAACTTACATCTGCATAATCCTAAGGTTATATCATTATACCAAAATCATCTACATAATCATTAACATGTAATTAGTCAACAACTTGTATTTGGAATGGCCCACTGAATGCTAAATTACACATGGATTTTTCAAGCATGCTGTCTTGTTTCTGTTATTATTTTTCAGGGAAGGAACACATCCGATGAGACACATGTCTTTCTTTCTCTGCTTGATTGAATTAAGAAATGTTGCTTCCAGTGAAAATGGCAGCTGTAATTTGTTTGTTTTGATGCTACCATTATGATACTGTGTTATGAAATCTCTTTCAAAATTAATCCCCACCAAATGCAGAGACAGCCAATGTTGCCGGAACTGAAACATGAATTGTGGGGAAACATTTTTATGAAATACTGTCATTAAGATTGCAATAGGATTAAGTTTTATAGATGGCAGAACTGGCCTGTTATAAGCCAAATCAGCCGTCCCAACTAACAACATAAGAAAAGCCTTCTGGATAAGGCTAGTGGCCCATCTAGTCCAGCATGCTGTTCCCACAATGGCCAACTAGATACCTATGGGAAGCCCACAAGCAGGACCTGAACAGCACAGCAAGTCTCCCCCCCCCGTGGTTTCCAGCAACTGGTATTCAGAAGCATACTGCCTCTGACTGTGGAGGCAGTGCATGGTTGTTATGGCTATTAACCATTGATAACCTTATCCTCCATGTATTTGTCTAATCCTCTTTTAAAGTCATCCAAGTTGGTGGCTATCACTGCCTTTTGTGGGAGTGGATTTCTCTGTTTAACTATATGTTGTGTGAAGAAGTACTTTGTTTTGCGTGTCCTGAATCTTCGAACATTCACTCTCCAGTTCTTAAAGAGAAAATCTGCTTGCATCAGAGGTGACTGCTGCCCAACTGGGGACTGGTGTGGTGGAAGGAGGCATTCTTCCAACACTGGAGGCATTCAAGAACCAGCTGGAAATCCACCTGTTGGGTATGTTTTAGGCTGAATTCCTGCATTGTGCAGGGGGTTGGACTCAATGAATTTATAGGCCCTTTCCAGCCCTGCTACTCTACGATTTTATGAAGGCAAGGAGGCCAACACTAGGTGGAGCCAGAGCCAATGGCAGGTGCAACCACTGCCAACTAATTCTAGCTTTGTTCCCTTCCTCCTCCCTGCTGAATTCTACAGGGGCAACACTGAGACTAAGGAGCAAGAAGCCAACAGGTGGTATCATCCCCTGAACTAGTTGTAAGAAGGCAGGAAGGTGAGGGCAGGCTGAAGTTGGTGGGGGGCAGTGCCCCATTCACCTTTATGGACCAGCCTCCACTGGTCTGATTCAGTATAAGGCAGCTTCATATGTTTCTATGGAAGGGGAATGGTGCTGTAGAGTGAGGCTATATATATAATCGAAGGCTCGAACAGTCAGGGAGACCATTTGTTGTGGATCTCTGGGTCTTTCACTCTTATTCTCACATTATGGAAAAAGAAGCTGAGGTTGATAGACAGTGACTTGCCAATGGCCATAATGTGCAAGAGATGTGATATAAAGAAACTATGTCTCCCAGGTACACACTCAAGCTTCTTAGCCTTTAACCTCAAAATTGGTCCCTACTTGTCATGCCTCTCTTAACATATTGGTCTTCACCTGGGGATATGAGCCAATCTAAAATGAGTTCTACTAGTACATCTTAGGTCTCATGTAGGAAACAGGAATAAATGGATCCATCTATTTCTGGCCCATGACAGTTTTACACGTGTTCCATCAGTTTTTGCATGTGTTCCACCTGACTGTTGCATCCTATTTTTTTTAAACTACAGAAAATGTATATCAGCACTGTATGCATTTCCCCTAAAACAGACTTTTCCAATCTTTGGGTCCCCAGATGATGCTGGACAACAATTCCCATCATTCCTAACCATTGGCCATGCTGGCTGGGGTTGATGGGAGTTGTAGTCCAAAAACAACTGGGAATCCAAAGGTTGGGAAAGGCTGCCCTAAAATACACATTTTAGGAGCATAGGAAACTTCCTTATACTATTGTCAGACTATTGGTCCATCTAGTTCAGTATTGCCTGCACTGACTGGTAGCAACACTCCAGAGTTTTAGACAGGGGCTCTCTCCCAGTGTCAGGTCACAGCTGGGGAGTCTTCATTAAAGGAAGACCAGGAGGCTCTGATCTTAGACCCAGCCCTGGGTCAGGTCCCATCTATGTCAGGGCTGAGGAAGGGCCATCTGCATCCAGGGCACATTTGGCCTCTGACATTGAGGCTGAACAGGTCCCAACACCAAAGAAGAGGCAGCATGCCAGCTGGGACTCAGCCCATCTGGAGGAGTTCCAGACTAGAGGCCTGGACTTCTTCAAAGTAAAGGACTCAGGAGTAAAGGTCTAGCTGAAGGGGATTAATGGGTCAGCTGGCGTTTGGGGTGTGGTTCAGCAATTCCAGTATAAAAACCCCAGTGCCAGGCTGGAAGAGCTGCTGGAATAATGTCTATACATGAGCTCTGTACCTGACTGCCTGCTGATCTGATCCCAGACCTCTCTTGCCCTTGACCTGCATTGTCCCTGGGCTGCTTGGGTCTTGACCTTGGACTGCTCTGACCTTGCTTCTTGCCTGACCCTTCTGTTGTTGTTGTGGACTCTGTTTGTGCTCTGACTTTGGACTGGCCCTGGATACTGCCTTGGTGTTGCCCTTATCTGTGCTATTGCTGGGAAGTCTCCTATCTCCTTAGGGGCCCGGTGATAAAACAGGAAACTCAGCTCTACTTGGAGATTCCAAGAATTGAACCTGGGACCATCTAAAATACACCTTTACTTGCATTTCTCCTTAAAATACAGATTTTTGTGTATATCCTCCCCCAAATACCCATTTTATGCCAATAATCTCCTAAAATATGCATCTTGTACTTTCTCTTTTTACCTGACAACCACATCACAAAATCTGGAGGCGTGCACCATCTGAAGGTTAACCTGAGTTTCAATCTGTGTATTAATCCAGGAAATGTGAATTGTATCAGAAATTATGAAATGCAGACACTATGGAATTCTCCAGTATCACTTCTAAGAAGTTGATATAAAAAGGGGAGAGGGTACAAGGTCTGAAAACATTGGTGGCTACTATTTTAACACATCTGTAAAGTCCATGCTGTAGAGCATGAAAATTTAGCACACCTGTAAAGTTGCTTACTGCAAACATCACCAGCCATAAGACAAAAGAGAAAATGGGGGGGGGAGAAAGAGAGAGAGAGAGGAAGCAATCATGATCTATAGTGAGCTACAGGGATATGCGGAAGGGATGAAAGGAAATCATACAGTCCCATACAAATTCAAGAAGGCATATAAATCCAAATAGTTGCCCAATGTGCAAAACCATATCTATCTCCTAGACGTCTTGGAAATGATCAGGCAAAGAGATAACACCTTGGCCTAGTTTCAATCATCCTATCCCCATTTTGCTAGGCTTTGTGGCTTTCACTATTAATTTGTAGGGATGCAAAATTTTTTTTTACAGTTTATCAGTGCTGTCTAGAGTTATGCATTAGATCAAGAGTGGCTGTCATCAAGCAATGGCAAATCCAGAACAGTATGTACTATTGGAGGCATACTGAAACAAAATTAATTTTTAAAGGACTGATATTGAATCAAATGTGATTTTGTTTCATACTCCCATATAAAAGGATAAAGGGGATTTTTTTTAAAAAAAAATAGCTGGCTTTGAAGATTTATGTGTCAATCCATTGCCTTCAGAAAATAAAGAAAGTAAAGGAGAAAGAAGTTTAAAGAAGGCTCCTTGAAAGAAACGGCATTGGATTTGAACTTGCTTTGATATTGGCAAAGAGTCCAGAACTCTGAATGCGGGCTGCAGTCAGAATAGCCACATAAATGGAATGATAAAGGCAAGATTCAAATGGGCATAAACATGAATATATTAGTGAAAACAGCATACAAAAATGCATATTAGGAGAAATTGCTTGCAAAAATGTATACATTAGTCAAAACTTCATGCAAAAACATGTGCTGTGTGTATTAAAATGCTGAAGAATTTTCATGAGATTTTTTTTTTTAAAAAAATCACAGCTTGTTGAAGAAATGGGAAGAACTGTATTTAAGACTGGAAAAATGAGAAATTAAGATAACTGCAATTGAAAGATCCTTCCATACCTAGGTGTATCTTTCTCTTCCTCTCTCCCTGATTCTGCTTCCTTCCCTTGACCTCTTTCTTCTTTGGAACACTGAATTCCGTGATAACAGTGTCCTGGGCAAAAGGAGCACTGGGAACTATAATTCCCCCAGGTTCCCAACGGGAATTGCCTAATCCACTCCCTTTTTTGAGAAACCTTGGAAGTGTTCAATAATACTCAAGGGTAAGGTTTTGTAAACTTGCTTGCTTTTTGAGGACTTACAAGGAAAGACTGCAAACCACCAGAATATGAGCCACGGGGAGTCACACCCACTGAAATTTCACCAAGAGGTAAGAAATTTATTGATCACTTACTTATTGACTTTGGCCTACAATATATAATTTAGTGCAATTGATTAATGTCCCAAAGGTTTGTAGTCAGGCAATACACTTCCTTACACATTTTGAGTTGTTAATATAGGACTCTGCCTCATACATGAAAGGTCTGGTGTCAAAAAAATGTGTAATATGCTGGTAGAGGAGTCTGCAGGAATGCTGGAAGGACTTAAGGCACCATAGAAGTGGGATCTGAATAACATGTTACATGGTTCTCAGTGGTCGAAAACAGTAGTGGATGGCATAATAGGGCAAAACAAAATGTTGAGAGTTCTTAATTTTGCAGAAATTGGCCTAAAGAAGTTCTGTAAGTATATTTTCTATCAGTGTCGGATAGCATAGTGGGGCTGCACTGCTCATCTAACCTCCTTCCGGTTAAGTTGCTGCTGCATGCCAGGATAGAGAGGGGGAGTAGGGAGGTAGCAGCAAGATTGCTGTGATGCAAACACTCCCTCCCGGTATGCAGCAGCTCAGCTGGAAAGAGGTCAGGTGAGCAGCAGAGCCTCACCATGTCATTGGCCACTGATCAGAAATATGGTTGCAGAGCATTTTAGAGTTAATTTCTGCAAAAAAGAAAAGAAAAAAGAATTCTTTCAAAGTTTTTATTGCATTGGTATTTTACTCCACAAAAAGGAGGGTGGGAGGAAGGGCGGGATATAAATCGAATAATAAATAAATACATAAATAAATAAAACAGTCTTCTCTGCTGGGGGGGCGCTGCAGTAGGCATGGATCATATCTCCACACATGGAGGGAATGTATTTTCAACAGTACATTTTAGGATAGTGGAAGAATATATACAAAAATAATGAATCAAAATATTACTAAAGGTCCAAAGTTCCTATTGTCAATATTTGATCGAGAAAGCAAGAATTTAGGACAAAAAAAATTATTTCCTTTTTTTGATTTATAAAGAGAATGTAGCTGCTCATCTGGTAGTGCCATAAAGGCAACATATCTATGAAAAGAGTAAATTTAGAACGTTTATTTCCTCTGTTTCTGTTTTGCCTGTTTTTCTCTTTATAGCTGAGTTTCTGTGCCTTTTAAATATTTTCTATGGTCAATTTATTTAATCTCTTTGTACTTTTTTGTAAATTCATATTTTCGTAATAAATATCCAAATAAATAGTACAAATAAATGCAAATATTTAGGGTGTTTCACTATTTGGCTTCTATTTGGAAAGCTGGTCTACGTTAAACTGGGTTGCTGTGAATAAATCATACCTCAACCATTTCCTGTTCCTCTGAGGATGCTAACTACCTAGGCAAGATTAAGCCCAATAATGAATTCCAATCAATTGTTTTTTGTAAAAAGCCTTGATGACAGATGCAATGAAAATGCAAAGTATCATTAGAGACTGCTTGCAGCCTCTGTTGTTAGCACAGAGGATTGCTGTATAATGAAATTCAAATTAACAGAAACAAAAAAGAGGGGAAAACATGGTTGACGTTCTTTTGATTGTGCCTGAATGAAGAACACAGTTGAAGGTGGTAGGAAGAGGCTAATGTTGAGTCAAGAGTTCTCAGCCATTTGAAATGGGGGGGGGGATTGAATCATCATCCTTCCTCAGTGCCAGCTCCAGTGAACCTATCTTTTCATTGCTCTTGTCAGTGGCTCACCTGCTGGGTCATGGGCCCTTGGCAAATGACCAAACTTTTCAACCCTTGGCACCAGCCCTGTCCCTGCTTCAATGGATTGACCACCACCACTTCCACTTTTCTAGTACTGGTGGTTCTGTGCATCCCCCCCACCTGTGCAAATATGCTACTTTTCAGCCATACGAAGGCCCCACACACCAACATGTACTTCAGCTGATCTTTTGTCACTTGATTACTCATCACTTACAGGTTTGCAGCCGAATGTGTGAACTACTGTAGTGCCAAACGCGCCCCTCCGATCTCTCAAAAGTTTCTTTCACAAAATAAGTTTTTCTATGTCATTTTCAAGACAAAACTGCTTTACAATTTTGGTGAGTGTGGGGTTACCTTTTTATTTGCTTTTAAATGATTGATCGATCAATTCACAGAATCTTAGAATTGTAGAGTTGGAAGGGGTCTAGAAGGCCATCCAGTCCAACCCACCGCTCAATGCAGGATTTCAAATTAAATCATAGTCGACAGGTGGCTGTCCAGCTGCCTTTTGAATGCCCCCAGTGTTGGAGAGCCCACACCTCCTTAGACCATTGGTTCCATTGTTGTACCTCTCTAACAGGAAGTTTTTTCCTGATGTTCAGTCTTAATCTGGCTTCCTGCAACTTGAGCCCATTATTCCGTGTCCTGCAATCTGGGATGATCAAGAAGAGATCCTGGCCCTTCTCTGTGTAGCAACCTTTCAAGAGCTTAACAGTGCTATCATATCTCCCCTCAGTCTTCTCAACTCAAGGCTAAACATGCCCAGTTCTTTCAGTCTCTCCTGTCCTCATAGGACCACTGCTAATAGATAAAATAAGCAGGTTTTACAAGCAAACACACACAATAAAATTACATGTCTGGGCAGGTTTACCTAAACAAAGACATTTTAAAAACAAACAAATAAATAAATAAATAAAAACAGTACAATGAAGGTGCCTGCCTGATATTAATATGTGTTGCCATGCTAAAGGATCGGTTCCTCATAAGTGTAGGATGACCATGATGTGGCACTTGTAAAACTGCCAGTTCCACAGACTGAAGCAGACGAGTGGACACATACTGTATGTGGTAAGGTGATACTGCAACTAAACTGGTCCCAAAGTGTTAAGAGCTTTGCTCATTTATTATCATTGTGATGTGGCCAAATGCAAGGGGTGTGTTCCCCCCCCCATTAAATATTTTTCAAACACTGCAATCTCCCCAACTGCCTGTGCTTCCTCAACTTCCCCTGGGATTTAACTGCACAGAAAATCGAGGAGGCTGGCCTGAGATTGGTGTGCACAGTAAGGTAGTCCTTCTTTTCACTTAAAAAAACACCTTTCCACGCTATATATTTTTTCAGAAGTAAAAAGGCTTGATTTTTTAAAAAAGAAAATCAATGAACAGCTGTCAAGTGCATGGTAGGCAACCCCTCCTCCCCACACACACCCCTTCCTTACAGGATAGCACAGCTGAGAATGTCATGATTTGTTTTTTTTAAAAAAGCATGGGGACCTGGGAAAGTTGCAGAGTGCAGATCACCAGAAATAATGGACAAAGAACACTCACAGACATCCCTCATCCACCTCAACAGTAAGGTAAGTGCAACAATAAAACCAAAAACTCTTTCTACTCCCATGAGAATTTCACCAAACTTTTCTCTGCACGTTGATTTCTGAATGCATTTTCTCTTCTCATTAATTGATGGAGAATAGCCTGGGGGGAGGGAGAAAAGGAAGATTTTTTCCAGCACATCATCAGTGTGAACTGTCTCTACTGAAAAGCATTGCATTGGAGAAGATGTAAATTCTGTCTATTGTGACTAACCTAGAATGGTTCATTTATACACTACATGTAGGCTGCAAGCCAATGTACACTTAACTGGGAGTAAGTCCTATTGAACCCAATGGAGCTTACTTCTGAGTAGACATGCACTGGATTGCAGCCTTAATGAGCAATGACTGCTGATGGGTGAATCTGTCCATAGGGGCAGTTCCTGAAATAAACAAGCAATACAGTCTAATGCACTAAACTGAACCCAGAATAGACAAATGTCCCCATTGGATGGGAATCCCGGAAACTGAATTTATTTATTTATTTAAAGATTAAGGGCGCAATCCAATCCACACTTATCCTGTTTGGTCTGTGACCATATTAAACTTTACTACTACTACTACTACTACACTTATCTGGGAGTAAGTCCTTTTGAACCCAATGCAATCTACTTCTGAATAGACATGTATAAGATTGCAACCTTTTCTGTCAAATGATGTTCAAGATGTTCTGCAGCAAGTTGCAAAAATGCAAGGTAAACAAATGATATAAATATAGATCTAGAAACCTCACAAATACCTTCACAATTCACTGTATGATGTTATTCCCAGAAGCCAGCAGGTGCAACCTCCCAGTGGCCTTTAGTCCTGTGGCTGAAGTGTGACTTATGCATGTTTCTGTTGTTTTTAATAGTGCATCAGTTTTATTTATTATATTTATGACCCTCCTTTCTGACCTTGCAAGCTTTCATCAGTTACATGCTACAAAAAACCCACAACCCATTGGTTTTAAACACAATGGGCTGAAATGCCAAGTGCAGATTAATTGCTAGGATCTCATCCATTGTATTAAAATCTTCTTCATATCACCTAAAAATGATAGATTTTCTTCTTATAAAACTTTCAGAATCCCTTTTCGGGACTCCTGTTCCATTCTGCCATTGCTCCTAATGATATATAATCATAATCTGTCTTGGGAGGGATGGATCCGTGATGATATATAGCAGCATAATAGGCTCTTGGAACACACCAATGACACATTGGGACTATCCATCATCAGCCCCAATGTTAGTGGTGTCTGGAGTCCAGAGGATATGGATGACCACAGCACTGGCTTTTAAAAACTAGAGTGGAGGAATAGAAGCTTCTCTTATCTGTCTTCCCCTCACATTTCACCTCTACTTTAAGCTTCTTATACTTACTTTCCAACATAGCCTCCATAGAACAGGGATCTTGTGACCCTCCAGATGTTGTTGTATCAGCCTTGCCCCGTATCAGTGCCCATTTCCTTCACTTGACTGATGAGACCATGCTGGTGGTGCAGGGCCTTCAGCATGCAGGGCCTTCAGCATGGTTGCACCAGCATTATGGAACAATGTTCCATTGGCAATTACACAGATGCCTGCTATTCTGTGTTCTAGACCACAGGTCTTCAACTGAATATTTGGAACTAAGGATTTGCTCAAATTTCACAAAATTCAAATTTGGCACTGGATTTCCTATTTATTTATTTGTCCTTGTGGATTGTTTTTTCCCCTAGACGTTTTCTGTGGCTGAAGCAGTTTTTTTTAAAAAAAAAAAAATCACCTCAAAAATATCAATATTAATATTGACATTTCCCTCAAAATAATATTAATATTGATATTTTGAGGAAAATATCAATATTTTTAATAATCTATAAAATATATATTTTTTAAAAATGATATTGATATCTATGTTTTTGCTGGGGAAAAACCAAGCTGGTATTTGTTGCAAATAGCGAACATTGATCCCTTACGAAGCAGTACTGGAAGGAAGTTAGAGGGATTAAAAATCAAACCGGCACCAAAATGCGGATCCTATCTCTAATTGGAGCTCACTACTGGACCACAACCTAATCTAAGATGGATCTCAACAGTAGCATCACCACCATACAAATACAGTATGAGGAGAGAGAGAGAGGGAGATGGGTCCTCACATGCCTGTTCAAAGTTGAAGGTGGGTCCCAGGTCAGGAAAGGTTGAAGACAGCTTTTGTAGACTGCTGTTCAAAACCTTTTTGTTTTGTTTTGTTTTGGTCAGGTCTTCCTGAATTGTGTTTTGTTTTGATTTTTAGTTGACAGCCAATGTGATCCACAACAAAGAATGTTTATTATTTTATTAAATGGTGGATGTTATCTTACATATTTTTATTGTTGTTCACCACTTACATATTTTATATTAAGTGGGTTATAAATTCTTAAAATAAATTGGGCCATACCAGCTCTAGCCCATTAGCCCTAGTGTTTGGGTTCTATAAAAACATAGGAAGATCCCTGCTGAACCAGGCCAAAGGCACATCCTAGTCCAGCAACGTGGCCACCCCAATGTCTATGGGAAGTCTGCAAGCAGGACCAACCAAATGCCAATGGGAAGCATGCAAGTGGGGCTTCAAGTGCAATTGCACCCTCCCCACTTGTGACCCCTAGCAACTGGAGCTCAGAGACATACTGCCTCCCACTGTGGAAGCATACCATAGGAGCCATTTATAGCCTTATCCTCAGCTTAAAGCCATCCCAGCTGGTATTCCAAGTCAACCATCTATCTAGCTCTCATTTGGACTCCCATTCTCATTTATTTGTTTACTTATTCCCCTGCTGTTATGCCTTTTTATCCCACAGATTCTGCTAGTACCATATAGCAGTGACAGAACAGGTTAAACCTTATGGGCACCCACCAACCACTGCCAGCCAAACCAGCTGAGATCAAGTCCTGTCCACTGCAAAATATATCTAGATATTTCAGAAGTCATCTGCACTGCTTGCCTCACTGTTAATGATAGAAACAGAAGCAGTTGTAGAAGCGACTGATAATAGTTCTTTCCTGGATGTGTGCCAATTTCTTTTAATAAGCAAATAAGGTGCCTTGGATGAATATTAAAATCATGTTGCCTTAATGACCAATGTTTGAAAGATCTATTGCTATTAATCATTTCTATATTGTGTCTAATTTGCAAAGCAATTAGCAATCAGTACAGTACTCTCACAAGAACCCTGCAAGGAGTTTTTAATTTCTTGTTCCCTGCCCATTATGCCTGGAACTGTCCCCCAGAACACCTGCAATGCTACCACTCTTCCGTCCTTACAACTGCCTTAGGCCCCAGACCCCACCATGGGAGTATGTAACTGAAATGAATTCATACGCGTGGAGCCTGCAAAAAAAAAAGATGCAGAGGGAAGCACTCCCATTCAGGATTTCAGCCAGCTAGCCATGCCCTATCCAAGGATACTCCATTCTATTTTATCCCCCCCCATCCAACATTCCATGCCCACTTAGTATGATTAGTCCTAACTGATGTGTTTTGCAGTTAGGGATGGGTGAATCTGTCAATGTTGTTGTGTCTCAGTTTCTCATTTCCTATTCTTAAGTTCACTTTTCCACATTTTCATATATGTTTGCAATTTATTTATTAATTTATTTTAAAAGTCATGAAAATCCATAGCATTTTAGAGCAGATTTCTTCTAATACACACATTTTTGTATGCAATTTTCCCTAATATGTCCATTTGAGCAAGGCAATTTTCCATAATATAATGCATTTTTGTATATTATTTCCTGGGGCTGTGCACAGACCAGCCCCAATCTGTCCTGCAACCGCAATCAGGACCCCTTGGATCAGGCAGACTTGTGCTGACCCAGGGGCCACAAACATTGCCTAAGATCTGACCCCAGATCAATTTGGGGTGGGGCTAATGTTTAATTAATGTTTCTACACATACGATTGGGAGGGCATTTCCTTCCCCCGCTTTCTAGAACAAGAGCACGAGGGTTTGGTCCTGCTCAGCGCTGATCATTTGTGAATGCCTTCCCCACAGGGATGCCCAGCACAAACGAACAGTGATCTGCACCATACAGGACTGAATCTTCTGCTTCCATCGTGCACAGCGCTTTGAGAGCACCTTCCTACCAGGAAGGCCCCTCGCAAAAGAGCAGCACCCTGCACCTCGCAGCACTGAATCCTTTGGTTTCCAGATGGTAAGCAGAGGTTTCCATACTACACGGTGGGCAAGGCAACAGGAAGGACGAAGGAAGGGCCGGGCAGGAAGCAGGCTGGGCAGGAACTCTGACCTTCTCCCAGGAAGATGCATCAGGTCCAGCAAGCCCTTCCTTCCTACTCTCAGATAGTCGAGATTGCATTCTTGTTCACAACAGCTACATCATAGTACTGGCTTGTATTCAGCTTTTGCTCTACCATGATACTGATATCCTTTTCACATACACTGACCTCTGAAGCAGCACCACCAGGTTTTCTCCATCCTATACTCGCACTATAGATTTGGGGATTTTTTTTGGGGGGGAGGGTTGCATTTAACTACAGGACTTTACATTTAGTCTCTTCCAATTTTACATGCCCTTCGGAGTAACAGAGAACAGGTCTACTAGATTGCTACTTTTCAACCTTGGGTCCCCAGATGTTGTTGGACTACAATTCCCATCAGCTCCAGCTAGCTTAGCCAATGGCCAAGGACGATGGGAGCTGTATTCCAACCATATCTGGGGACCCAAGGTGGAAGAACAGTGTACTAGATGCTAATGGTAGTGGAACATGGTGGGGTGGAGGCGCTTTTCTGACCTCCCGGCAGCTGAGGTACGGCTGCTGTTTACAGAGAGGAAGAGGGGGAGAAGGATCAAGGCAGTGGGAAAGGCAGCATGGTGCAAACTCACCAGCAGGAGCACCAGATTGGCTCTGCTGGTGCATGGGCACTGCACCGCCCTCTTTGCCTCTTCACCCCACTCCTCCTGGTGAGCAGCAGCAACACCTGCTGGGAGGTCAGGTAAACACCTCTGCCGCACCACACCATCCACGACTGGATGCTTGTGATGCTCATGCTCATCCAACAGCAGGAGCGGGAGTTTAAATCCAAGTCTCCAGCACATCTGCTGGGACATTCCTGCTTGACAAACTATATTTCCGTTATATCCCCCCACCTGTGCTTCAGGACTACCCAAGTCTCTGATAATGAAATCCAACTGTTGAAATTCATTTAAGAATTGGCTGCTCTTTGCAGAGGTTTTGGGAAACATTTTTTCTTGAATTGTCCTGATTAGCATCTGTTTTATGACTGATTTTGTATGTGTGTATGTGTGTGTGTGAAAACAGCAACATAATGCCAAAACAATTCTCTTAAGCTCTGTTGTATTAGGATTGATCCTTCCACTACAGCACAGCTAATACTCTCCGAGTCCAAAACCATTTAGTGGTATGTACATAATATATTATCTCCCCCCTCCTTACATAATTTTGGAATGGAATAAAGTAATGTAAACTATGTGCTATCCAGTGCGGCATGATAAGGTCTTGATATTATTTTGCACTACAGTATTACATATGATGCCACAGCTTCCCTGACAGAGGGTTAAGGAAGACGAAGCTGGTGTTTCAGGGCCCTTGAAGTAAATATCCCAACTGAGAGAGATGAGTAGCAAAAGGAGATCCTTTGCAGTCTTGACTGCTGCCTCTGCCATTATGGGGAAGCTAGAATTGTGTTTGCTATATATATTTGTTCTCCTTTAGCATTCACTTTGTAAACCCTTCTGCTAATAGGGGATTATGCTGAAGCAACCCCAAAGCTACATTTCAGTGAATAGAGAAAGAAGCTATGTTAAAAAATATCAATGATAAAACAAAGGTGCAGGCTTTTTTTTAATGGAGTGTGAAAGAATGTGTTATCCCTAAGTGCTTACCAACAAACAGCCTTGTTAAAAGAACCATTCTGCAGACAGGTACATAAAAGAAGAGTTACATTTTAAATTATGACTTATTAGGGGACTGGACTGCCAGGTAAGGTTCAGTGCTTAGAATGAACTAGCTCAGCTGAAAAACAGTAGAACAATTTCATCTTCACATTCATTCCCTCCCCACTACCACCACCAGCATTGCAGGAGGCCTGGACCCTTAGGTTTTATTTTTTTTAAAGTAAGTGGATTGGACATCAATAAAGAGTTAGAAAGCAAAACGTGAAGACTTATTAGGCAGATATGGAGGTGCTGCTATTGCTAAGGTTGTTTAGTTATGTAATCGTAGTGGCTAAGAAATCAAGGAAGGAATGTGAGACATTTCCTGTATATTTCCTGCTGAAGAGATTCACTCTCTTCCAATAGGTGCAGTTTCCAACAAGAACTACAGATACAGGAACAAAGCATCATCATCATCATCATCATATCCCATCCTTCCTCTCAGTAGGAGCCCAGGGTGGCAATGATGCCTTGTGCATTTAACAGCTGTGTGGCAAGTATGAATTAGCAGAGTAAGCCTTTTCTAGTACGGAAATACAGTTATGGGGAAAGCTTCACCAGTTGACATTATGTCTGTCAGACATCTTATTACTTGTATGTAGCCTCTGATCAACTTTTGAACCCTTCCCAAAGGGTTACAGTTTACAAGATAAGAAAGTCTAAAGACTGACATTTTTAACGAAAACTAAACATTTACAGAGGGACTCTGGAATATCCCTGAAGGGACTAGTCCCTTATGCCTTTGGCTCTGAATGCGAGTATCAAAAGCATTATCAAAATAAAAGTCAAGCTTTTCCTCTCAACATTGTTTTTTAGTGTCAAGCTTTGTGGAAGAAAATTGGGGCGCTTTAATTTCGTTGAAGCTGATTCTGGAATAAGAAGGCACTATAAAATGCAAGGAAAAAATATTCTCACACTATCTTTGGTTTATCTTTGCTTAATCCACCACTTTCAGCCCAAGACAAAGCTATGTTTACTATGACTGGGACAGTTAATGGACTGTAATGCAATCAAACTCTAACTGCTGATGGGATCAGCTGGTCACTCCAAGAAGTTATAATTATGTGTTGTTTGAGGCCATTATTTTACATTTGAGTTTTCTCTCTGGTCTTGGAATTTCTTCTAAATGTTTTTGTACAATGGTAGCAAAGATGTTTTAGGAGTTCAGTTTATCTATTCAGCCCTAAATGTTTCTGATAGTGCACTCAGAGAAATCTAATGAATCAGTACCCCCAACTTAATCAATTAAAGACCTGGAACTGATGGACTCCCAATAAAGCTGAATATTGGAAGATTCAGGACAGACAAAAGAAAGTACTTCTTCACACAACACATAGTTAAATGGTGAAATTCACTCCCACCAAAGGTGGTGATAGCCACCATCTTGGATAGCTTTAAAAGAGGATTAGACAAAGACATGGAGGATAAGGCTATTAATGGTTAATAGCCATAATGGCCATGTACTGTCTCCATGGTTGGAGGCAGAATGCTTCTGAATAAATTGCTGGAAATGGAAGGAGGGGAGAGTAGTCTTGCACTCAGGTCCTGCTTGTGGGCTTTCCATAGACATCTGGTTGGCCACTGCGGGAACAGGTTGCTGGACTAGATGGGCCACCAGCCTGATCCAGCAGGCTCTTTTTATGTTCTTAAACCTGCTGAAGTGTCCTTTGTTCCACTGATGCCCAATATTGCTGTCCTGAGCAACATCCTAGGCAGCTTCTTAGGTTGGCAGTCTGAAGGGGGTGGGGAATCAATGGTTCTCAGTCACATCACAGACAACAGGTCATTAGCTCCCAGCTCAATATTGTTATAGACAAACAGCTACCACCATTCAAGCTTCAGGGGGATTATCTGTTTGATGGAAATGGACCCCTTTTTGCTTTGTCTTACAGCAGAAGAAAGAGATATGGCGAGCTTTCTTCCTTAAAAGAAATTCTATTTTGTGTATCAATAATTTCAAGAGAGGGAAAAGAGTTATTTTCTGCACAAAATATAATTGAGGAAAATGAAAGTGTTACCTTGCGCAGAGAAGAGAGATAGTAAAGACAGAAGAGCAGATCCAAAGTTGAAATTATTTATATATGTATAAAATTTCAGATGCCAGCCTTCTCTCTCTCTCTCTCTCTCTCTCTCTCTCTCTCTCTCAGGCTACATACAACAAAGTGTTTGGTGTCAGAAATGAAAATAAGTCAATTAAGTCAATCCTCCTTCATTGCTTCATGCATCTTGTGCATTTCCTGGACACCCTGTGATATAAGATTGTCAGAATGCCAAGGTAATGGATGGGAAATTGTCTCAGGCCCCAATGGTTCTGGTATATGATTATGTTACAGGCTAGCAATCATAGAAATTGCCTCGGAAAGCCATATACAACTCACCCATTCAATAAGCAGTTCATGGATGCTTAGGGAATTGGTGGGCTCCGGAAAGGTGGATGTTGTACAGGAGCTATTTATAAGAAATTCTTGCAGATGAATCTCATTTCTATAACTCCTCCACATGTATTATAGCTCTCAGAGAGCGAGAGAGAGAGAGAGAGAGCAAGCAGAAGTTATAAGCCTGCCATTTCATCCCAGCCAAGGGCATTGTAACTTGTAATGGCATTCTTACCATCAGGGCATAATATAATAATATTAAAACTCTCTTCTTCTTCTTCTTCTTCTTCTTCTTCTTCTTCTTCTTCTTCTTCTTCTTCTTCTTCTTCTTCTTCTTGCCGGGCCTGGCAACCAAGATGTGTTCTGTATCTTTAAAATTTGTGCAGGGGGAAAGGAGAATTCCACCTTGTGGTTTTTCCCATTACAGAGTTGCAAGAACACCTGCACTTGGCTGACTTTCTCTTCTCCTAAAGATACAGGATCAGTCTCCGGCCAAGAACCTGGCAACCCTACGTCAGACACATGCAGGGGCATCACTGAAATTCTCCTCTCCCAATTTTCTCCCTAGATATTGGAGCTCCAAATTACCTGGTTTTGCTTCTGAAATGGACCTCATTCATTAAGAAATGTTCATTGATCCATTATTTCTGGATTTTGTACAGAGTGTTGCTTGTGCATGCAAAATTTGGCATAACTTTCAGCCCCTTTGGTTCATTTGTATTTCCCCCCACTACGTCACTAATGTGCATTGATAAAATGCTTCCTCTTCTCAGGCCATATCTACACTATGTATTAAAGCACTATGATCCCACTTTAACAGTCATGGCTTCCCCCAAAGAATCATGGATGAGGGTGCTGCTGAGAGTTAAGGGTGCTGCTGAGAGTTGTTAGGAGACCCCAATTCCCCTCATAGAGCTACATTTCCAGAGTTTCCTGGGAAGAAGGATTGATTGCTAAACCATTCTGGGAATTATAGCTTTTGAGGGGAACAGGGGTCTTCGAACAATTCTCATCACCCTTATCAAACTACAGTTCCCAGGATTCTTTGGGGGGGAAGCCATGACTGTTCAAAGTGATAGTATGGTGTTTTAAATGTATGGTGCGACTGTGGCCTTAGTTGAAGGCACTCTTTTGTAAGACAACTCAGGGCAGATTGTAGTCCTGTAGCCAGTGAAGTAACTAGCAGAGACTTTCTGTCTTTACTTGTGGTTTACCTTAGTTAATGTTACTTACCTGGTATTTGTGTTTATCCTTGTTTAGTTATAAATATAGCACAAACGGCCCATCCATACCTAACCACAAAATCCACATTTTCCATATTTGACCTCGAGATCTACACATGTCCTGTTTGTCGTCAGATTATTGTGAAAACCCGATTATCAAGCATCCATACATATGGGCTTTTTTTTGCTTTAGCATTAACCACTCCCCTAAGTCCACCCCTTTTCAGTGATTGGACCATCAGGATCATTTGCTTTTTGTGTAGTTTTCTGGAAGAACTCGGAAACGTGTATCTTTCTTTAAAATTCCCATGGATATGCAGGTTTGTGGATTTGCCACTGGGTGGGAAGGAGACAGGAGGCTTGGCATATGACGGAGGAACGCCCATGGACCACCTATTGCAGGAAAGTCCACGGCATTGCGTGCATGCGCACAGACGTTAATGCAATTGATTATCAGTTTACGGAAGCATATCATTTTTTTCAGTGGTATTTCTAATGTGGATTTGTGAATGCAAAAATCCGTACTACTTGCAACGTCATATGGATGACGGTGAATTAATGAGGACACATAGCTATAACCTTGCAGATTATACAGTCATATGGACATGCTCAAAGATTTTTTCTGCATAGCAACTCCCCAGCCTAGCCTTTGCCTCTCCCCCAGTGAAATTGGCAGTCACTGGTTCTGGAGAAAGAAGGGAAAGAGGGAAGCTAAAGAATATCTGCCATCCCAGTACCTTCCACAGTACACACCTGCCCCCTTTCCAGTGTCCCATATGTCCACATGGAATGTAACATTCAATGCACCTAGATGCAAAATTCAATATATGTTGGTTCAGAAAGCATGGCCACTTCCCAGATTTGATTTGGGAGATCGCCCATTCTAAACTGGCCTAGGAATATTGGATTTTGTTTCATGGGTAGGCCATGTCCAAACATTACAAACCTACATAGGAATATAGGAAGCTGCCTTATGAGTCAGAGCCTTGACCCATCTAACTCACTCACTGGCAGCAGCTGTCCATGGGTTCAGGCAGGGAATCTTTCCCAGCCCTACCTGGAGATGCCGTGGAGTGAACCTGCCATCTTGCAAGGCAGATGCTCCACCACTGAGCTATGGCCCCTTCCCATGTATGTGTCTGAGGTGGGGGCAGAGGACATCAAGTCGGGGTGTTAGTGTGGGAAGGTGCAGGTCAGCTTCCTTGGTTCTCTCCGCATTTAAGGTATACATCAGGGAGAAGTTATCTTCCAACTGTCTCCTAGGGTAGGATTGTACTGTATTTGCCTGTTGCTCTCTCACCCCTTCCTCCAAATTCCACTATATTTGCCTGTGTTCTCTCCCCCCCCAAAAATAAAAAAATAAAATTTGTTTCTGAAATAGCTATTATAAGGTTAAAACGGGGGGAAGAGGAAAAAAAAGAATATTGGGTTATTTTATTTTTCTGAAGCCTATCAAAAGATGAACATTCTAAATAGGAATTCAGTCCCCTCTCATCCACTTTGAAAGATGATATGTCTTTGTAAGGACAGATATGCTGGGAAATCCTTTTAAAATAGTGAGTGTTATACTCCTCCTTTTTCACTATCCTCTTGGTCCTTCCATATCAAATAATAATAAAACAAATTCCTTTCAAGTTAAAGTTACCATTTGCATCTCTTTGTATTTTTTAACCTTTAATGATTTTTAATTTAGCTGTTGAATTTCTGATTGCTAACACTAATAACTGCTTCTATAAAATACCTCAGTTCATTTTTTTTTCCTCCTTAAAGGTCTCTGACACGGCAGTCATTTGTTGAAAGGATAGCAATGTGTTTAAAGCACATCAGTGAGCTCCATGTATATATATATATATATATATATATATATTAAAAACCCAAAACCTTACACACTAGCTGTTGATCAAGCTGTGCATTTCTAAGGGTTTTGCTTAATGAAGTCTTAAAATGGCTTCTAAGAATTCTCCAGGGACTGATCTCAGATGGATAGAGCTGTAACCGAGGCCAGGGATGTTGGCTGAGAATACAGAACAGATCTGTAGACATGGAAGATTGACTGCAAGGGATGATGCAGTGATGGTGGTTGGGAAGGTGGGAAAGAGACATTGTTTCCATCTTAATTTCACCACGAGTGGCCCAAGACATGTTGCTGCATGAGAAGGACAAGATAGCACTCCTGCTCTGTAGTGGGGCCAGGCACAGGTTTTGCTCTAAGGGCACAGAGATCTAATGTTGCTTCAGGAATCAACAACCTACAACCGAGCCCTGTATAGTAGCACCAGCTACATCTTAATTGTCCACCCCTGGAGATGCTGCTTTCTCCAGTAGTCTTCTGCTGTAAAATAGCAGGGGAGACTCTGGTCTCATTGAGTCATCTGCAATGGAGTAATCTAAATCCAAGGATGATAGTGCCACACCCTTGGGCTGGAGGGGTACTGGCCCTGCAGGCTAATCCAGTAGAGGCACTTCTGGTGCTGGTGCTGCATGCCTTTCCCTTCTGGTTCAGAGTCCTCAACTCCATCACCTGAAGAAGAGGTCTCTGACTCCTGGTCCTGGATATCACTGAAGTCGACTAGATTGGCAAGTGAATTTTACTTTACCATTGGCAATAGGGCAGCAGCATCCACCACACCTAAGGGCAGCAGGATAAACTATGGAGGGCAGGGCAGGGTAGGCACAGTTCTGTCCTCCAACAGTGGGGAATAGCCAGGAGACTCAGGAGGGATGGGGTGCACTGCCACTGTCCACCACACCTTCTAGCCTCCTCATTCTTCCTAACGGCAGGGCTGAATCCCAAGGGATATGCTGTCTGAAGCAAAGTCCAAATGCACCCCACCATCTGCTATGACCAATACTTAACCCCCCAAAAAACCTACATTTTTAAAAGTGTCATTTGGACACCTGGCTTCATCTATCTGCATCCTCATCATGGTACCACCCAAAGCAGGTTTGTTCACTATCTTGCACAGCAGGGCTGGCTCTGAGATTACCCCTTTGATGAATTGATGACTTTCTTTATGGTTGTGAAAAAATGTTAATGGCATGTGGTTAGGGAGGAATACTGGGCTCCTCCTGTGAGGAAGGGTGGGATATCATTATCACCATCTGACAATTTGGTCTCATATCTTCAGATTTTTTCAAATCTTAAGACCAGTTCTACATATTTCTGCATCAGTTTGTAAACTTTTTTTTTAAGTCTTTGTGAAAATTTGTCAGAATTTGTATGCACATTTCTCCTAAGAAGTCGCTCTGGGATCCTTTGGGAGGAAGGGTGGGATATAAATTGTTGTTCACCGCCCAGAGAGCTAATGCTAGTCGGGCGGTATATAAATCTAATAAAATAAATAAATAAAATAAATGCAATACATAAAATACTGAATACACATGTTGGTATGCATTTTTGTATGTTACTTCCATTACCATATGCATTTTTATGCCCTCCTTCCCTTAATATACACATTTTTTACACATTTTTTGGGGAACGTATGAATTTGAAAGGATAGTTTCATTTCAGTTTGCATATTGTTTCAGGAAGTGTGAATTAGGTAGATTTGCATTAAAATGTAAACCAAACATAAATGTGTTTCTACCCCCATAGCTACATGTGGAAAGCCAAACAGGGACAAGCACCTTGTGCTTCTGTGAGCCAGTTCAGCGGCTTACATCAGCCTGTCTTGTTACAGGAGAAAGAATTCATTGAGTGTATTTCCTGTCTAGATGATGAAGCCATCATTGTCCTTAGGACAGCAGAGTCTTGTGGAGTTCTCCTGGCTCCACTGCAAAATAAAATAACTGCCAAGAGCCAAGGGCTTTCAATCCCAACACTGTGTCTGTTGCTACTTAGGCCCCATCTCCACTATACACTTAAAGCTGTATCATACTACTATAAATAGTCATTGCGTCCCCCAAGGAATCTTGGGGACTGTTAAGGTTGTTGAGAGCTGTTAGGAGGCCCTATTACCCTTCAAAGCTACAATTCCTGGAGTTCCTTGGGAAGAGGGATTGATTGTTAAACCACTCTGGGAATCCACATTTGGAGGGCACCAGGTTCCTCACCCCTGTAACAGTACAGGGGTGTTCACACATTACATTCAATGAGTGTACAACCTGTATACCTAGGTACACAAATGGTTGAGGTTCAATAAGTCGAGGGTCAGTATAGCCATGTTCACAATAGCTGAGCTGTACATGCTTCCACACAAATCTTTGTACATGTGTAGAGACAGCTCGTGTTCAGTATAAAGTGTGAATGAGCCTTATAGAATAGTGGGGAGAATGGTGTTCCTGCCATTCCTGAATGAGAATAGAGCGGAGGAGATAGGTGACAGAGCCAGCATCATACAAAGATGCAGTTCCTCAACAGATGCAAATTTTGAAGGAGGCTACATGTTGGTTCTCATATTGTTTTGGAAAGTACAGATTAGGTAAGTTTGCCTTTAAATGCGAACTGAATCCAATTTTCCCTCCATCCCTAATGTTTATATAAACTTAACTTTGTGCATATATTTGTTAACCTGAATGCAGCAGTCTCATTTTGAATAGTTATTTTTATTCAAATTTTTATAAAACAAACAAAACAAAATCATAAAACATTCAAAAACAAAAAACAAAACAAAACAAAAATGATTAAACAAAAAAATAAAATGTTGACTTCCCATTTGTCGCAGATCAGTTATAGGTCTACAATATATAACAATCCTGTCTCTTAAATTATATTATAAAATCACTTTCCTCCAGTAGTTATCTTAATTAATCATCAAATCTCATAGACATTACTTTATTCTTTCCACAAAAAGTCAAAGAGAGGTTTCAATTCTTTAAGAAATATATCTATCAATTTTTCTCCAAATAAACATGTTGATTAATCCATCTCGTTAATAATAATAATAATCTTATTGTCATAACCATAGTCCAAATAAACATATCGATTAATCCATCTCATCAAATCTGTTAAGTCCAATAATTTCAATAGCCATTATTCCATTATCCATATTAATTCCATCTTCCATCTTCAATAGTCCTGTTAAGTCCAGTAATTTCAGTGTCCAATCTTCCATTATCAGTATTTTGAATAGTTATGAGAAGTCAATAAGAAGTGGTGGCTGTTCTGGTGAGGAGAAATGTTTCATTTCATGATGATTTTATACAACAGCAGAGATTTGATTTCCTTTGTGGGTCTCTACCATGACAAACTGTAAAAGCATCCACCCTCAACCAAATAGTAACACAGGCTGGTTGAAAGTATCTATGTATAATGGGGTAGTTCCAACACATCTTTCTCTTTGGTCTGAACCCCTGCTGTTGAAAAGCTATTCACACTGAGATCAAATTGTGACCCCCCTCCACAAATAAAGGCATTTACGTTGAGAAAAAAAATGAAAAGGGGGGGGGGAGTACGTATGAAATATTTATAGGATTATTGTTACAACATGGGAGAAAAAGATATCAATATGATTATGCTCCAAAACAACAACAACAACAGGTAAAACTGAGAAAACCTGCTTTTGGAAGAAAAAGAGAAAGGTAGAATACTCCCCCCCCACACACACACACAAGGATTTCTACAATATTTTATTCTGTTGCATTGCCATCTCACTATGAAAGGACAGTTTTCTCCAAGTCTATGTTTCCCTATAAGGAGCATTTTGACAAACTGAGTAAGCTTCATTTCAAAGACCTCACATGGGACTGATAAATCTTGAATGCTTCTGATTACCTGAAGGAACAATATCCAAGCTTATGAGATTCCAAAGTGTTTTTCATCTTCATGCAATGTAGCTATTTTCTGAACCTTTGACCTCATTACCATACAGCAGCTACTTGCACTTCAGTTTTTAAACAATAAAACTCCATCTGAAGGACCAAAAATAAAATATTTTATTTGTTTATTTGCGGTTCTTGCTGTTTTAAAACAGACCTGAGTCCCGGGCAATATCTCTAACAAATTCTATGTGACTTTTCTTGAATAAAATTATTCTGTTTCTGTTATATTTCAGTAAAATTGGAGATCACTATAGTTCAGTATTGTTGACCAATAACTATTACGTTTTATCAGTGCTTCTTCTTTTTTGGCAAAAAGTGAGGTGCCGGTACTCATACTACGATCAAAGCGCTGTGGGTACCAGTACTGGGTACCAGAAAGTTCCGTCACAAAAAAAGCACAGTGTTTTATGAATATGCCCACAACATGCTTTAAGGCGGCAATCCTAGTTATGCTTACTTGGGAGTACCTTCCATGGAAATCAATGGAACTTACTCCTGAGTAGACATGCATTGGTTTGCCATGTGAAACTAGCATTGGCCCTTGGGGACGGGCTTTGGTGCAGTGGTAGAGCATCTATTTTGCATGCAAAATGTCCAAGGTTAAATCCATAGCACCTCCAAAGAGCACTGGGAATTTGCCCCCACACCTGCAAAGAAGATTCATGAGGCATGGCATGGTTTGCACATTACATTTATTAAAATAGAACAAGTTTTGAATAGAAATTAAACATCTCCAACTAAATGTTTCCAATTAATCAGGTTATAAATTATAGGCAGGTGAGGCATTCAACTAATTCTGGTAGAGAAAGATTCCCCTCCAGACCTCTGGACATATGTTCCAGCCGATAGCTGTGGCTCTCCAGCCAAAGATGTGAAATAACTTTTCCTCCTTACTAGGTGACCTTGGGTGTAGATTCCCCATTCACACCCTGCTCCTGCTGTACTTGCGTTCACCCCAATGCTTTTCCCCTAGTTCCCCCAGTCCTGAAGGGGTGGATGGTTCCTTACTCAATCCTGCCCCAATATACCTAAGTGATTCCCTCACCTGCCCTTACTCCATGCCTTAACAGGCAACAACCACACCTCTCCCCAAAATCCAAGAAATTGAACCCAGCAGCATGAAGTAGGCAAAATGTGAAGGGTCCCAAAAAGCAGAACCCAACCAAAAAATTCCTACTTGGTCCCTTGGAAGATGACTGGCATCACCCATACTGCATAGAGGGAGGGAGGGTGCAAACAAATGCAAGGGGGAGGTTGGGGAGGGCGGAGCAGACATTTATTGTCTGCTCTTCCTCCTTCCTGATAGTTGAAAACATCACATGTCCCTTCCCTAAACCCCTCCCTTCAGGAGACACCCTCCTGAGTCATCTTTGCTAAGGGAGGGGTGAGGGCAAACCCACCTCCACGCCATGGTGGGAACATAAGTCTCTTCTCTGAAACCCAGCAGAGCTGCTGTCAGTCAGGGTAGACAATACTGAGCCAAGTGGGCCATTGGTCTGCTTCCTTATAAGGCAGCTCCCTGTGTTCCTAGCAAAGCACAGGAAAATTGTCCATTTGTACCTGCAGATGAACAAAGCACACATTCAAAGGTGCGCACTTACACCAGGAGGCCTTATCCAATGAGGAATTTCCCAAGCAGAGCTTGGAAAAGTTACTTTTTTGAACTACAACTCCCATCAGCCCAATCCAGTGGCGATGCTTGCTGGGGCTGATGGGAGTTGTAGTTCAAAACAAGTAACTTTTCCAAGCTCTGTTCCCAAGTGCAGCTGATCCCAGTTGAAGGCTCAACTGATCAGAGTTGTCAGTGAGCCCCACTTGCAAAGAAACAATTGGGAGCTCAGTATATGCTCCCAGTTGTTCCTTTGAAGCCACGCCCTTACCTGCTGCACACCTGGTATAATGGGTGACATGAACATCAGCTGGAGGGGACATGACTTTGGTTTTGGGAAAATATCCCCAGACCAAATTGGGACCTGTGCCATACCTAATGAGGCCCATGGCCGGTAGGTTGCTCACCCCTGGAACAGAAAATACCAAGCCATAGGGCCCAATGATCTGACTTGGTATAAGGCACCTTCCTGTGTTCCTATATGTATTCAAGTTGTAGACACATAGGAACTGTTGTTAAGGTGAGATGAATGGGTGAAGGACAAGACAGAGCTGGGGCAGTGGCCATGATAATCCAGCAACCACCTCTGTGCCTCCACTGACCATCTGAAAAGAGTTCATGTAAAATCTTTATCCAACAGCAGCAGCAGATGACAGTAGGGAAAAAAATTACCTACATTGCTTCATAAGAGCAAGATCATGGAACAGTTGTTAAAGAGGTTATAAAAGCATTATTTATTTATTTATTTTATTTGTTAGCTGTTTTTCTACACAAATACGTGCACTCAAAGTGACTTACCATTAATTAAAAATAAAAGTGTGTATGTATATAAAGCAAACCTTTGAATATATATTCAACCCAGACCTGTGCATGCCTGCTCATGAACTGAATCCAAAGGGCCTCTCTTCTAACCAAGTGAGTATAGGATTGCAGTCCTTGATGATTTCAGAATGTTTTATTTTACAAAGTTCTGTACATTTTAATAGATGTTAGTCTAGTTTGGTTTGGTTTAGTTTAGAAGCTAGAAACGAGTATAAAGATACACTAAAAGCTGCTAATAAATAAAAATAAAAACCAGCACCTATGGTAAAATTTGGTAATTTTTGGTACATCTATGGTAATTTTGGGGCCAACATAGAAACTGTACAGCCTAAACAAAGCACAGTATATGATCAAATACACAATGGGGCTATAATGCTAATAAATGGTCTTAATATAATAAAGGATGACACAATTCAAATCCTGGTCTCCCAGGTCATAGTCCAACACCTTAACCACTACACCACACTGGCTCTCAACGCTGAACATAGCTGGTGTTGAATAGTCTTGAACTTCATAGGGGACAATGACTTTTCCCGACCAATGTGAGAGGAAGAGACATACACCTTCTAAATGTAATGAGATTGGAAGTTGACCGTGACCCCAGGTTAACATCCATGCTTTCGTGAAAAGTGCCACTGGACTTCTAATGACAGCTGGTCAGGACCTTAGCTATACATTTCATCTAGGAGGTGGCACTTTGCTGAAAAAAAAAATCCTCTTATGCCAAGCTGGTGCATTGACTCAAACATTGATTCCAGGGGGGGAGGGAGATGACATCTAATGATTCAACACTGCCACTTTTTGCAACACCTGGCTTTCCCCTAGAGGTCTTCCATTCACATATCAACCTGGCCCAATCTTGCTTGGCTGATGAGATCTGACAGAATCACAACCCAAGGTAGCATGCCTGTTGGTCATACCAACAAATCTCATTTGAGTTTGAATCTTAATAAGGAAAAGGGAATTTTGCCTATAAAACACTTTCCTGGTGATAGGAAAGTAAATATATAGGTCCATCTTCTTTTTATGGGGAAAAAAAAGGTTTTTTGAACAGCCTTGGAGGGATGTCCAATTTATTAGAGAAGGGATGACCAACTGGGAACATATACCTGAAAGTTATATAAGGCGTCTGGCACCCTCATCAACAAAATATAGTTTAAACAAAACAGCAAAATACCCACTAAGGATAGATGAATGTGTCAGTTTCATTTTCTCATTTATCCTTTGTTAAAAACGGCATCACAAAATTATGTAAATTTAATAGAATAGCTGTGTTTCAGTTTACACATTGGTTTGGGAAGTGTGAATTAGGTAGGCTTGCATCAAAATGTGAAATTTGGTGCAAATGTTCTCCTCCATTCCTACCCCCATGGTCTCACTTGTTAGGAAAGGAAGAAATGTTTATTTCATGAGAGAGACAGAAAGAGTTTACATTATAATGTTACAGCTGTCTTTAGATTTTATATGCACTACTCCTCTTAACCCTGAGTTCATGGTCTACAAAATGGGGAAACTCTCATTGCTACATGGTACCAATTTTGTTATAGAACTTGCCCAGGCCTGGCATCAGCACCTAGAACCCTGATTGCTGAGGTCTGTTCTGGATTCAGCCCACCAACCCACCTGCTTCTCCCAGCTCTGTTCTTATCTAGCAGCAGCCATCTGTGAGCCACTGACCATTTAAAATTTTGCACAATGGCCCAGTGCTCTACATCAGAGCATTGTGGGTAAGGATGGGGGAGAAATATGATTCAGCTCACATTTTAAGGCAAACTTACCTAATTTACACTTTCCAAAACAATACACAAACCAAAACACAACCATCCTATGAAATTTGTACTTCTCCAAATTTTGCAGGGTAGTTCTCCAGCCAGGAAATGTGCACAAAAAAACCTATGCTAGGGTAAAATGAGCATATATTCATGAAAATTAAGATACAAAAATGTATTCTATTAGGGGAAGTTGCTTTGCAAAAGCGTGCATATTTTCATAGAAATATGTGTATATTAGGAGAAAAATGCTGATGAATTTTCATGAAGTCTTAAAAAATCAATAATTTGTCAGCTGATGTGGAAATGTGGAGTACTGAACTTAAGACTGGAAAAATAAGAAATAGAGAGAAACTGCAATTGGCAGATCCACCCATCCCCAATTGAAGGACGTTTAAAATGAGAAATGGTTTAGCATCCCCCACTGCAGGTGTTGTCGCTGCTGTTTCCTATCACTGTCAGTAGGCACTCTATAAGACCTTCTTGTGTCAAGTGATCCACCAGACATCAGGAGTCCACCAGACAATACTTTGCTGGGGCAGGACAACTCAATCCTGGAGCCAGCCATGAGCCTAGTAATTCATAAAGGGGTTAGTTGGTGTAGCAAAATACATTTTTGCCAGTTACTCTGTGTCTGCAGAATGGAAAAGAATCACCCCCTACTTTCCCTCATTAACCAGAAGATTCAGGAAAGTATGGACTTACTTCTTTATGCTGTGGAATACCCAGGTAGCCTGCTCCCTATGTAACCTCAGAGAAGCCAAGACACTTTTATTTCAATGCACTTTTGGCATGGGTGGTAACTGAGAGTCACTATGTTTCTTTCATCCAAGAAACTGAGATAAATAAAGCTATGCACTGTAACTCAAAGGCTGTATGCAGCTCATTTATAGTTTTAATATTTAAAAAGAACCCACAGAGTTTCTCTTAAATTAAAAACTTGCTCATTAGACTGCAGAAACATTCATTATAAATGCATGATTAAGTCCTGACTTGCAGTTTTGCAAAAGCATCTTGTGTATTTTTGATACAAGTGCATGTTGACAAACTGCATATATTATATAAATTAATCATATTCCTGCCAACTCATCAGAAGGATGCTATTTCTTCTCAGGAGAAGTGTTTCCTTAAAGTTAGCTTTTGAGAGTTATGCTGAAAAAAAGAAATCAGATTATATGGAATTTAACACCTTGACAGGTTGTACAATAAATACTCCCTAAAGTTTCATGTGTAATTCTCCTGTTTCTTCCAAACTAGGGAAAGCATAACCCTTAGAAACAAAAGACAAGGAGTGGAAGTTGTGCAGATTGTCAGCAGACATTACACTCATTAGCCCTATTCAAGTGCTCACATTCCTGACCTTCTCACATTGTCCCAAAATATATTTAGGGGGGCTTACAAGCATGTTCCCCCAGGGGATTAGTCATCTGGGGTCCTGGGCGGTGTCTTACAGCTCTTACTTTTTGGGAATCCAAGTCCCAGCAGGGTCCTCCTCTCCAGAGTCCTAAGAGCAAGTCAACATGAAATGGGGAGTGCATGAGCAACTGAGAAGAGTCTCCATGAGTGTCAATTACAGACAAGCCTTTATTAGTTCTCACTTCAAAAAACCAAGACACGTTGTGGAGAGTGAGTATACTGTAATTGCAGAAGAGACAATGGATCTGGGTGACAGCATCCCATCTACATCATCAAGCAGTTGGGTAGCAGCAGGAGACACTGAATTCAGTAATTCAAATAATATCTCTGGCATCAGGAAAGGACAGTCAAATGCGACAGTGACAGAGAAGCAGAAAGCAGCATTCAAGTCTCGTCAGACTATTTGAGAAGGTTGTATAATATTTGAAGGGGGCATGGCTGTGAGGGGGTGTGGCTGTGACTCTCATGAAGGGACCCTGCACTTCTGAATGTCCCACTATACTACTGTGTCCAACTGAACATACATACAAGTCTCACTGTGATCAGAAATGCTGACTTACCAGGGTTGAAGAGGCTTTGAAGCACATTCAGATGAACATATTTACAAGCTCCCTTCAGGCTTTCCAGGAAGATTGGAAATGAAGTGGGTGTAAAAAGACATTGGGGCAGGGCTTGCATGTACACACCTGCTCTTTATCCCAAGTTTAAACCTTTACAAGCTCTTTTGATTGCTTGAACAGGGCATTGTGGGGTTCATATGTGTGATTGTGTTCCATATTCTTGTCTAGAGCTGCCGGAATTACATTTTATCCACTAACTACAGTTTAATTCAACACAATTCCTTGGCTTGGTTGCTGTCCACAACTCAGAATGACTGGAATAAATTTAAATGGTCCCTGGGTATCTTTGGATATTAACATTCTGAAGCCAGAGTTCCTGTTGTCACACAATAAGAGACGGAATATGTCATAAAATCAATACTTTCTAATGACAGAAGCAAAATGTCAGAAATTATCCCATTTGCACCATACTTTTCAGAAAGCCTTGGAGGGATTAGGAAGGGATACTCTATGCATTTTGCTGCTCTTTCAAAATATTGTTTTTATGGTGTGCCATCAAACTTCTTGTGTGATCCATCTGTTTAGAAATGGGCCTGCACAACTTGTCATCCACAAAGTTGAATACAGCTCTCCTATGGAGCACAGACAGCCACATACAGGATTGCAGAAGAAATCTGGTTTTGCACACATTTTAATCTGTAACAAACTATTTCACACTTCCCAAAACAAAGCACAGACAGATGCACAGATATTTTTTGAAATTTGGATTTCTCAGAATTTTGCAATGCAGTCCTCCAAACCAAAATTCATATAATATGGAAAACTGTACATACAAATTGCATATATTGATTAAAATAATATACAAAAATGCAGAATGTTAGAGAACATTGCTTTAAATATACGTATGTTAAACAAACTCATGCAAAAAGATGCATATTAGGAGAAATGTACACTAAAATCCTTTTTTGTTAGTTTTTTAAAATCATTTTTTAAAAATCATTTTTAAAAATCATTTTTTTAAAAAAAAAAACTGATATGGAAATGGGAGAGACTGAACTCCAGATGGGAAAAATGAGAAAGATATAAACTGAAATTGACATATTTGTCCATCCTTAGTTGAATATTGGTGACCCCCCCAGGGTGATATTCAATGTGAGTCCTACTCAAAGTAGACCCATTAAAGTTAATAAAAGGGCTAACTTGGGATCATTAATTTCAGTGGGTCTGCTCTGAGTAGGATTTGGTTGAATACAACCCCCCATTTTTTTACAGTCCTGAGAGGCAGAAAAACTAGGAGATTTATTGAAGTCCTGGTGGGTTGCTGTACACGGCTAGTGGGTGACAGTCACAAGGAGGAAGCAATGGTCATTCCTAATCAAATCCAATCAGTACCCAAGTTATGAACATTTCCACTAATATTCAGAGGGCATCTTGAATCATTCTTACTCCTCCACAAGCAAGACTGGCTTTGTCTTTTATTTGCAGCCCTAAATGACATCAGGTTTTCTGCAAAGGCTGATGCTCAGTGGTGTCTCTTGTAGTGGTACTGACAACATTGTCCAGCCCACCACTGTGTCCAGGCAACCAGTCTAGCACACCCACATCTGGCTCAAATGTAATGGAGAAATAAAGCAATAGAGCAATGTGTCATGAGAAGTCCGGTGACATTGTACACCATATCCCCCCAATGACTGCTCCCAGCAGCTTCATAACAAATGAAATAAATAATATTAACAATAACAAAATATAGATGTTAAACAGCCTGGAGGACAAGATAGTACTCTGAAACACCCTACAGTGTCAACTGACAGGGGCTGAGGTGCTGTCACCCAATACCATTCTGAAATTGGCCTCTAGGCAGGAGCAGAACTACTACAAGCCAAACCCTCCCATCCACCCCACTGAAATAGTCCAGTAGGATGCCATGCTTGATGAAATCAACAGCCATCAAGTGATTGAGCAGAATAAGCAGACCACACTTCCCCTGTACCCATGATTAAAAAAGAATCCATCTGAGCGGCCAAAGCTTATTAAAGGCCTAAACACAGAATGGAAATAGATCCAGATAATTTATTTCTACTTGTAAAGTCCATGGACCTAGAGAAACATAGACACACAGAGCTGGGGTACTGCCATTGAGGGCTGTAGCTCAGTGGTAAAACACATGCTTTGCATGTATAATATTCCACGTCCAATCCCCAGTGTTTCAGGAAAGGGGTACAAAAGGAAGACCTGTCCAAAACTGTAGAAAGACACTGACATAGTACAGTGGTGGCTTGTGACTCCATGTCATTCGGGCAGCGGAATCCACTCTGTGTTTTAGTCTGAACTTTCAAGGATCTGTCCAAGGTGCTGAAACATATTCCCAAAATAGGTTCAGAAACTTGGACAGGTCCTTGAAAGTTCAGACTAAGGTCCCACGGCCAGAATGTATACTATACTGAACTAGATGGGCCAATGGTCTGATTTGGTGTAAATGAGATTCCTATGTTCCTATTTGGCAAATCCTGCCCCCCATTTCACCACCTGCAAACAGTATAACGAATTTGGTTAAAACAGTAAAATTAGTTGGTTAACCTTATTTTAACGCTGTTGAAGATAGAAGCAAACAGTTTAGTCACTGTGCCTTCCATTTCTCCTCTCTTAGCCTATTGCTTCCTTGACACAACAATGCAAACTAATAATACAGTTTCAATATGAAATACAATCCTGTATTCACTGAGTCAGAAAAGAATCCCCTCTTCAACTGCTGGAGAACTCACACATCGCCTGGGAATACTAGGCCAAATGTCCCCTCTCATTTAGGGTTGGGGGAGAAATGTGATTCCATTTTGTGATGCAATTATCCAAGTAATGTTTACAAAATGCATGCATTAGGGGGAAGTGTGCATGAAAATGAATGTATTTGTGAAAATAACATACACAAATTTATTACAGTAGAAGAAAATGTTTGCAAAACTACATACAAAAATGTGTTTATTAGGAGAAATTCGCACTAAATCGCCAAATGATTTTCATGAGGATTTTTTTTTAAAAAACACTGCAAATTACTCCAAAAATGTAGAGAACTTAATTTAAGTTTGGAAAAGTAAGAAACAGGGAGAACTGAAGCTGGCAGATCTTTCCAGCTACTCTCATTTTTGTTGCCTACAAATATTGTGGAGAGTGATAGGAGGCCATTTTCGCTCAGTTTGATCCCCAGCATCCTTTTTTCAGAAAGAAACTGACACAACAAGAAAGGAATCCTGGAACGTCCTGCCTCACAGGGAAGCAGGGAGTGTCCGACAGTAATTATGAGATCAACGGATCCCTCTCCCCTGATCTGCTTCCACTAGAGAGCTTGGGGCAAATTAAAAATGCAAATATCGAAAGGTCTAATTACTCCCTGAGCAGAAAAGCTTTGATGCTTATTAAAAGCAAGTCCTTTTCTTTTGGCCCATAGAAAACTTCTGATAAATTCTCCTATGTTCTTAAAATTAGACCCCATGTAGGATTGGAGAAAGGATATCCAGCAGTGTGGGAAATTGGCTTTGGGGATACTGCTAATTGTGAATGTACTTTTCCCCCATAGTGCGAACTGCATCAATATTTTTACACCTCCTGGAGGCACCCTACTGTACAAGTTTGGAGCAGAGGAAAGTTTTGATTAACTGTTTTCTTCTTTACTCCCTCAAAATAAATATAATACTGGAGTACATCACAGGGAAACATTGTCCATGAATAGTTACAATAACACTGTTTGCCATTAATGCCAGGCTGATTTCTCTCCATTATTGATAATCTGCTAACACATAAATGATATTGTCATGTTAGAAAATAGAAGAAGCATATCTGTGATGCATGAACTGGGCACACAGCTGGATTCCAATATATCCTTGTCAGGACTGGCCTGTAGGCAGGAATCTGAGGTGAACCAGGATCAAAAAGCTATGGGGCAAGCCAGTAGTCAGGACCAAAGGAACATACTAGAACACAGGAAGATCATAGACGTATTCAAATGTTTGCCTGAACATGCAAAGCCAAATCCATGGAGGAAAAGTCATGAACACAAGCCCTACCCCCGATGACGCAATGCATATTACCACTTAGTGCGCACCTTTCCCTGTGTGTTGTATGAGGAATTTCTGTAGGGAGCTTGCACCCATGTTCACCAAAATGTCTGCGCAGTTGAGGACCCTGATAAAGCAGGTTCCCTAACTGCATGAGGTATTCTACCCCATGTTCAAGAAAATGCAAGTAATAGCCCCTTACAGACCTTCCCCACTCAACATAGGGAAGGTCAGGGACTCAGTCAGCAGGGCAATGTGCACCAAACCATTGGCAGCAGGGCATAAGGATGGAGGAGATATTTGATGCAGTTCACATTTAAAGGTGAACCTCCCTAATCTGCACTTTCTGAAGCCACACCCAAACCGAAACAAAGCCAGTCTTCAAAATTTGCAGTTTTCCAAATTTTGCAGTGCAGTTCTCCAGCCAAGTAATGTGTAGAAAAAATGCATATAGTAGGGTAAAGTGTGCATGAAAGTGCATATACTAATGAAATGCATATACTACTGCAAAAGTGTGTGTGAAAACGCATTTACTACTGCATTATATTAGGAGAAATTGCTCTGCAAAAGTGTGTATATTGGCAAAATTGCATTCAAAGTTGTGTATTAGGAGAAATGTGAACGAAAAAGCTGAAGAATTGTCATGATGCCTTTTTTTAAAAAAAAGAATCACAAACGGATGCGGAAATGTGGATAACTGAATTTAAGATTAGAAAATAAAATGAGAGAGAAACTGAAATTGATGGATTTGCCTATCCCTAGCAGTGCTTACATGTGCACCGCTGAACTTGTAGCAAAACACAATTGTATTGAAACATACATTTTGTGAACTGGCAACACAGGGATGCATCAAACATCAGTTTCCACAGTCACAGTGAATGAAAGAATTGCACTAAGAAAATAGTAGCAATGAGGAGAATGCTAAAATGACCCTGGGAGCCGTGTTGCACAGTTAATTAACTGTGCAGTTCCCCATTAAGGAGAAGCCACAAGCCAGAGCCCCACCACCCTTTCTTCCCTTGACCTAGGAGAAACCCTGCACCAGGCCTGTGTTAAGAGCCATGCCAGGGAGCTGTCTATGACCCTCTTTATGCACCAGCTAGGTTTCCAACATCTGTATGGAACCTAAGTTCACTAGGCAAGTTTCAAAGGATAACATATAAGCTCATCATATGTTTCAACATGTACAGAACTTCCATAATAGTGGATATTCCTTTTTCAGGAAGCTCGACCAAATTGTAGCTATAGCTTTTTTCTTCCGGCAGGCCTTTGGAACTGAAGGTTTTAAGGGTAGTGACTGAAGAGGATGCTGTATGTTATTGTTTTGCCTGTATGCTCCTAAACTGCGTTGCAGTATTTTAAGAGTAATTGGTTTTAACATCTTAATAGTTTAATCCTGTTTTAATGCTGATTTTATATGTTTATATGTTTTATATTTTTATAGGTTCTTAGTGATGTGTACTTGTTTTTATCTGGAAGCCGCCTTGAGTTCCAGTTTGGAAAAAGGGCGGGGTATAAATAAAGATAATAATAATAATAATAATAATAATAGCTAAACAAGGTATATAAACCACCGCCTACAAATGTTCTTCTCTTGGGACAGTGACTTCTGAATGGTTTGAAAGAAGGAACTAGTGCACCAATATCAAACTAGCAACATTCATCTGGGGATGGTGCAAATCAGAGCCTGGAGTGACTGAAAGTAGGATGGGTAAAGGATGGATGGAGCTAGCCTGGCCCAACCTCACTTTACCTATGTTTCTATATTTATCAGAATAAACGTTTAAGTGGGTGAGTTACACCCATCTTTCTGTATACCTTTGATGGATATCCAGGGTAGGTAATATGGAGCCTTATGATGTTGTACTGGCCCTGCAAGTCTAGACACTGTGACATAGCCCCAGAAAATCTTGCTATTTTAAGATATGAGTACACACATTTTGCTGCAGAAAACTGGGGCATGTTTGTAACTAGGCATGTCCAAGTATCTCAGAGTTTCACCTGAAGTATCCACACTTTTGTGAGTGCCTGGTCCAAGTGCTTGCAAAAGGCTTGCAGGTGTTCAAAAAGCTCGCCATCATCTTTGTGCCCTGGCTCCGTGTCCCAAAACACCACAGCAAAGGCTCTCATTTTCAAGTAAGACAGAGAGCTTTATTCAAGCAGGCTACAATACAGGTTCAGCAGCAGACTACGGGGGTCACAATACAAGAGCAAGTTCTGGAGTTCAAGACCAGGTGGCAGCAATGAAGATGACCCAAAAAGCTGCCCTGCTTTTCCTGACAATTCTAAACGGCACGGCATGCAGAGTTCACTTGCAGGATTCTCACTCCCTGCAAGAAGACTGTGGTTGCATGTGTACTTCTCTGTGTGTGTGTGTGGGGGGGGGTCTGCATCTGCTTGCACAGACAAAAGCGGCACTGAGCCTTGGCACCAGAACAGTGACCTGTCCCCTGCCTCCTCCTCCTGCCCTCCTACCCCTCCCAAATGGTCAACAACTTCCCCAATACTCCATGAAACCTCCCCCATGGGGGGCAGGGTAGGGAAGAGAGCCAGCAAGTCTGCTGCACCTTCCTTAACATCTAGAGTCAGAGGGAGTGGATCTTGATCCTCTCTTCCAATTTGACCCAGCTCATTCGCACTCTCTGCTTTCTCCTTCTCCTGTTTGTCAAGTGCTGCCACCCCACCCCAGAACCTATTGGAACCACGGGGCTAATCTCACTCTGTTTTCTTCACTGCCCCAACTAAAACAACTTCCTTCAGGGCTTGGGAAAAGTGGTGCAGGTGATGGAGCCTAAGGATGCTGGGAAGGCCCACACAAGTGTGGAGAAATGGAGGTGAGGATATGGTGTTATTCATCCTACAGTGCATTCATTATGTCTTAGTAGGTCAAAGTGTAGAGTGCGCACAACAGTCTTCATGAACATTCATTTACATGCCCAAGTGTGCGGTGATCCATTTTTGCTTACACAAGCTCTCTAAGAAAAGAGTCCTCATGAAATTGGTGCAGAATTTCCTTCCAGATGACACGCCTAGGCTATTGGACAAGCCAGCTCCATTGATGGGTTTTATTTTCAGGCAAATGTATTAGGACAATCTAGGCCAGGGCTGGCTAGCCTGCGGTGATCCAGATGTTGTTGGATGCCACACCAACTCCCATCAGCCTCACTCAGCATAGCCAATGGTCAGGGATAATAAGAGTTGTAGTCTGGCAACGATGGCTACCCCTGCACTAGAGACAATTCACCACCCAAAAGTTAACTTCCAGAAATCATTGGGGAGGAAGGGCTGGATCATGAAGACTGATAATGCCAGCAAGTCATGCTAACTGCATTTTCACTGGTTTAAAATGTCCAGAGAGAGAGAGAATAGAAACATAGCAAGCTGTCTTACATCAGTCAAACCAGTAGTCTATCTAGCTCAGTATTGTTCACACTGACTGGCAGCAGCTCTCCAGGATTTAAGGCAGAGGTCTCTCCAGCCCAGCCAGAAGAGGCAGGAGACTAAAACCTGGGACCTTCTGCATGCAAAGCAGATGATCTACCTCTGAGCCATGGCCTTTCCATAGTAATGGTCCCAAATAAATATCACTGGAGCATACAAATGTAATTTCTGTTCCTTTCTCCCATGGTAGAGGGCCTTTACTGTAGCCTTCCAACACTCAAAAGGCTTCCTTTGTAAAATGAACCTGTAGACAACTGTGTTAATCAGTGCCAAAACATTAGAAGAACTGATTGGTTTTGTTTAACACAAATCCTCTGGGGTTTGGGGTAATTCGATTTTTGCCGACTTGATTTGTACACCCTTTGTTCCTTTGAAGCAATAAGGCAGGGATCTTTGAGACCATCCATTGATCTCTCCTCTTGTGATCACAGTAAGAGTTTTACAAAGTGCAAGGTTCTTCATATTTTTGCATGAGACAATTAGCAGGGAGCTTGGTGTTAAAACTTTGATAAAGAGAATGTCAAGCTGTATTCTAGAGTAAAGTGACATGTTGGCTTCAAAGATCAAGTCAAAATTGGTCTGCAAGCTTCTTCTGCTGAATAAATGATGTTCAGAGGAAATGAGAAAAGAAACTGATGATATAAGATGATAACTTAAAATATACTAATTGGTGCTGAGCATATACTACGTAAATTGTGGATAGTTTTAATTTTTAAACATCATTGAGATGGTTTAAGCCCTCAAAAAATGTGGATTACAAATAAGCAAGAGTGGAATCTTTCTGGCTGCTTCAGAGGGAAAGGTGAGACAGTGTGGCCTCCTCCATTGGTTTGGTGGGATTAACAGCCATTTGGCTTCTCCTCTCCCCAGGGGTGTAGTCATCCAGGGTCACAGGGGGTCGTAGACCAGTTACTTTTTGGGGAGCAGGGTCCCAACCATGTGCCTAAATACGAGCTAATCATCACGAATGGGAGCATGTTAGCCACTAAGGACAGTCTTCCTCCTTTCATGCTGATTGCAGCCAATCAGAATGAAAGGAGGTGAGCTAGCCACTAAGACCTTCTCAATAGCTAATCCACAGGCTCCCCTTTCATGATTATTGGTTCCTAGGTACATCTGTTGTAGTGGAGTGTGGATTTGGAGAACAAGAGAGACTAGAGAAAGTGGAAAGGGGGCATGGCTGTGAGGGGGCATGGTGTGACTATCATGAAGGGACCCTGAACATCTGAATTTTCCACTATTGCCTCTCCCAGAACCTTTTCTCATCAGAATCCACTCCACTTGGCTTCCTGTCCTGCCCGAAATCGAGGGATTCAGACTCAATACTCAACTGTAGTATTTTTCTCTTTTTATTAGAGTAATAGATACATCCAATGCAGTTTGCCTCATTAACCTAGCTACTCTTTCCAGGAACTCAGCTCTGCTCTTGCACTTACTAAACATGACTTCATGACTCTAAGATATTGACTCAGCAACTGGGTCCTCTCCCCAAGTCAGCTTAAGTAGACTTGAATCGTGCACGCAAATGAAGACTCTGCCTCAGCTCTGACTGTTGAACTTCCTGCCTCAAGCACCTCTGAGAGTGAGCAAAGATGGTTTGATCTCAGCTTCCCCCTCTGATGGATGGGGGCTGCTAACTGTCAGTTCAGGCATGGGAAGCTGGACCGTGCTCAGCTGGGAAACGTGATGTGCAAGGCTGAGTCTCTGACATGGGCGGTGGGGGCATATCTGACTGAAGAGTGTCCGTCGGGCTAGGTGGTTCTTCCACAGGGGAGTCAGGAGCTGAGGGGGCTGAGCTGTCAAAGATGGGGGCTGGGGAGCCCTGTGAGTCCACCCTGCTGCCTGCCTCTTCCCCGGGTTCCCAGTCCAAGTCCTCATCGTCTGTTTCACTCTCATCTATCCACCACCTCCCTGCATGGCTCACACCACTTCCTCCAGGAGACAGGTGAGATACCGCATCCCCCTCCATCAGCAGGGATGGACCCAACTGCCACTTGGCTCTACTGCCATCCCAGAATAATGTTTTGCTGTGATCATTAGATAAGAGCATGATGGAGATGGTGTCTGGATTTTCTTATTTTCCTTTTCTTTCCTCCTGCTTTTTTTCTTTTGCATAATTTCCCTTAGATTAAAAGACGTTATTTTAAATTGTAAATCACACTGACTACTTAGGCAGGAAGGTTTATAAATGCAGTAGGTAGGCAGAATTAAATTAAATCAAATAGGATTTATAAAGCTCTTTCTCTCTTACACACACACACACACACACACGTAAGATCTGTCTTTAGCAGGCATGGCCCAATTACTCTTTATACCACAATTGCTGCAGTGTTGATTGCGGGGCTAGGATGCTTGATTAGGATCTGCCAGCATTTCCTTGCAAGATTTTGTCCCTGCTCTGAGAACTCAAGTTAGAATCTGCTAAAGAAAGAACAGGAGAATTTTCCCACAGGCCTAAAGGTGGCAGGTGGTAGCTTTTCTTACAAAGGAAGACTGATCATACTCATTGATTTTCTGAGTTACACACTCCAAGATTTAATAGGAAAAGAGCTGCCCCACGAGCAAGCCTGAAGGGCTGTGTGCATTTCTCCCTCTGTGCCTATCTCATGTGCGTGCTGAGGCTGGAAATGCTGCCAAAAAGCCAATATCCAATTTGTCAAGAGGGTCCTTAGTCTCAAAAGAGACTGTAAAACAATAGCTCTCTAGTCAGTTAGCGTTAGTAGAGCTATTTCTAAGTCTGTTTCCTTCGATGCCTAAATGCTATTGTGTTATGTCAAGTGTGAAGGTGACAATTGGTAGGGTTTTGCTTAGTTAATAGCAGAAGATGCTTGTTTAATAGCCTTCAGTGGCTGCTGGCTACTAATGCCCAGGACCAGCCCAATGGCTTGGGGAGGAGCAGGCCTGGCCCCAGTTGGCAGTCAGTTTGGGTCCTGGCTAAGGGAGAGTAAAGCTCCCTCTTGGCAATCCATGGCAGTGTTGGGCTGTGGGACTCAGCAACAAAACACTGCCACAGATCACAAAGCAGGAACTCCAAGGGACCACTAATCCCCCCAATACAGGTGGTGCAGGACTTAAATAAGCTCACCTACCCCACCTACATGACACATCATTGTGCACACTTCGTGTGCTGTGCACACAAATCTGCCATCACCCAAGATGGAGGCAGGAACATGCCTAAAGGGTTGACACCCCCACCACCATCTTGAGTGATGGCAGGCATGCATGTATGGAGCATGCATGCTGACACACTGGGTAGGTGAGGTGGGCAGGCTTATTTAAGCCCCATGCTATGTATATCAAGCAGGCGTGCTTAGTCTTACAGCGCCGTCGGCCTGGGCAGGGTTATGCTCAAGGGCCGTGTCATGCCTGGTGCCAGGCCTGAAGAGGAGGTTAGAGAGAAACTGTTTGAGGACTACTGAATATAGCCAGGTGAATTTTGCAGCTGAGCACACAATGATATTACCCAGAATACACATACACAGAGCTGAGACTGGTGACTCCGATATCAGTGGGGCAGTGAATCCACTCTGTGTTTTAGTCTGAATTTTCAAGGAGTTGTCCAAGGTGCTGAAACCATTTGGGTTGTATCTTTCCATCTATTATGTATGGTTGGTCACTTTTTGCTGTTTAGCTTGATCTCCAAGTTTTTTTTTCCAAGCTGCTGTTGGTGGGATTGGAGTTCACAATACACCGGCTACTAAAATTTTAGCTGCTGTCAGAAGGTTCCTTTAATAGGAGGAAGTAAATACTCAAACCAATCACATCCATAATCATTGCTTTCCAGGCAAACCATTCCAGAATAGAAAAACATATGCACCTATTTGGAAATACTTCTTAACTGATTATTCATTAAAGCATTGTAAACCCATAACTCTTATTTGGTAATAGGCCATCTCATTCTCTATAAAATTCTGCCACTTTATCAAAAAGTTGTCTTGGCTCTGTCTCCCTTCCAAGTATCTTAAGAATATGTCTATTTGTCCATAGTTACAAAAGCCATATTTTATCCACCCATTTCTTTATTGTACTTCTTCTGTTAAGGGAACAGGGTTGTGGTTCAGTAGTAGAGCATTTGCTTTGCATGCAGGAGGTCCCAGGTTCAATCTCCAGCATCTCCAGGCAGGACTTGGAACGCACACTGCCAGGAACCCTGGAGAGCCACTGCCTGTCAGTATCAGCAATCCTAAACTAGATGGATCAATGGCCTGACTCATTATAAGGCAGCTTCCAATATTTCCTATGTGTTTTTTCCCCTTATAGTTCAATTGCTTTATGGCTTCTTCACATCCTCCTGCTATAATAAATAGTTTTCTTGGTATGGAATCATGCAAGTTGTGGCAATAGGAAAAAAACAGGTTCCTTCCAAACCACCTCTCAGTATGATGGGTGAATCTATCAATTTCATATTTCTCAGATTTTCACTTTTTCCAATCTTATGTTCAGTTCCCCACACTTCCACATCAGCTTTTGTGGAATGGTTGTTTAAGAAATTCTCACAAAAGTTTGTCAGAACTTTAATATGCATTTCTCCTAATATTCATATTTTGCATGCAAATTTGCCTTGCATGCAATATTTGGCAGCAATTTGTTCCTAATACAATTTTACCATCAAATACAAGATGCCATTTTATGTGGCATCTTCACAGATTATGCATTTCTGTGCACATTTCCCCCTAATATATGCATTTTTGTGCACATCATTTGGTTAGACAATTGCACTGTTCAAAAAAATCTGGAGAAGTGCAAATTTCAAGGAATAGCTGCATTTCAGTTCCGTCCCTACTCAATGTCCAGTAGACACTTAGAAAACAAGATATCCCTTGAAGAATCACTGGGCCCACTGATATGCTACATCCGTGAATAAGTTTCAAACACTACAATATTTTGTTGTTTTTAAAATTTAAAGAAATTGGGACACACCCACCAAATATGTGAGTGTGCAGGAAAAAAATAGATAGAGGAATCTATCAGAAAAGTACAGAGGAAGCCACTTTATACCAGGTCAGTCATTTTGCCCATCTAGTCCAGGGCTGCTTTCACACTGCACTTTATTCCGTTACTCCGACAATTTCTTACTTGGAAATTTGCGCATGATATTTGACCTTTCACAGGACATAAAAGCTAGTTCCAGAAATCTAGTGGAATAAAGTGGAAGTTTAGCACTTATTTTTGTGATAGATAAATAATACCAGAAACATTCCATTTGAAAGCCTGGGAAACTAGAAGATCGCGGGAGCTTTCCACTTGCTGCAGCCACTCATGTGACAGGCATACCAGCATTCCTGCCCTTTAGGTGTGCTCCAAATGTTTTGCCTGATGAAAATTGTACAGGTATTCTGGCATAGCCATGGGTAGCAGCATTGCCTTCCTCCTTTTCCCAAACACATCCCTGTGTTCAGACACCAATGCAAGCAGTGAATTATGGGAACTACTGTGTGCAGGTTATAACAGGTGAGGGATGAAAAAAAGGCACTGTTTGTCGCAGAAATGTGAAAGACAGTTGCACAAAATGTTGGTATATTGGCCGAAAAAGCCACGGTTCCTTAACATGACAGGTACTACAGTGTGAAAGGATTGTGCAGTGTGAAAGCACAGAAGTGCTACCATTTCAATCCATTCAATTAACACAATAAGCCCTGTGTCTGAATGCAGCCCAGGACTATCTACTCTGAATAGCAGCAGCTAGTAAGGTAATTTGGTTCAGTCAAGTGATGTTTCTAGACCTGGGCCTTTTTGTCTCAGATAATGAACTGCAGTTAAAACATCTCTGCCCCCTGAACATATATGGTAGAAAGGTACTTCCAATCTTACATATCCCAAAAGAGTTCCTGCACTTCCCCAGAAAAAGCTACAGAAAAAGCTACAGTTAGTAAGAATTTCAAGATCCGTAACTGTTCTTAACTTGTTTCCAGTGTTTGAAGAGAGCCAGTGTGGTGTAGTGGTTAAGGTGCTGGACTACAACCTGGGAGGCCAGGGTTCGAATCCCCATACAGTCATGAAGCTCACTGGGTGACCTTGGGTCAGGCACTGACTCTCAGCCTCAGCGGAAGGCAATGGTAAACCACCTCTGAATACCACTTACCATGAAAACCCTATTCATAGGGTCACCATAAGTCGGAATCGACTTGAAGGCAGTCCATTTCCATTTTCCAATGTTTGTTCCCTGGGGAAGAGAGGCTTCACAATCGGGGTCCTGCCCTGGATACAAACATAGTAAATGAGGCTCAGAGAACAGTTTACCTGTTAATGTTCAATGAGGAAGGAGCTCTTTACATAACCAATATCCTAACTGGAAAGGTCTTTCTTCCCATCCCACCCTCCTGGAGACTTCCGCCGTGCCATGTTTTCAACTTAGGTGGATACAAGAAAAAGAAGAAAAAATGTAAATTTCTGTGAACTTTAAACTAGATCCTGATCTCTGGAAAGGAAGAAGGCATCAGGCAGTTGAGGTGTTTTATCTAAAGGGAACACTGTTTCCTTCCTCTCTGCTCTGAGTCATGCAGGGAGTGTCTGTTCCATGTATTATTTATTTCTGAACATCATAACCCTCTGTTGAAAACCAGATGCTAAATATTGCATGAGTATTGATCATAACTGAATATCACCCATTACGAATACAGCATTTTGTTCTGAAAATGGCTTATTAAAATGATAGAGGTTGGGTGGGGGAGGGGGAAGCATTGGCCATTTAATTAGCCACTGTAATTTTTCATGGTTGTTGTAAAGAGGGGCAGAATGGCAAGGTATGGGCTCAGCTCTGTAACATCTCTTTTAAATATTGGAACATTATATCAGATCTACTGTTTACCAGCCCTGCACTAAAGATAAAAGAGTTGCACCCTCCCCTTTTTTAAAGTCATTATTTTGCATTTTATAGCAACAGCTTGAGAAAGCAAAATTGTTCCTCTTTGAAGAGAAAGTTGCTCAGTTATTGATGTTAGTCATCAGATTTGTTTAGTTTTATAAACTGTAGCAGCCTACATCCTTGTGAGCGAATGCCAGTTCAGACAGACCCACCTCATGACATACACTTGGATAGCTTTCATGAAATATCAATAGCAAATATATATATATATATATATATATATATATATATTAAAAATAGCTTGCAGAATGGACTAAGATATACCCCTGCCCCTTCATCTTCAAGAGAAAGAGTCTCATTAACAATTATGGGGGAAGTGGATGCAATAAACCTTAAGCACCTTGCAGATAGTGTTGAACACAATCAGCCTATGCAAAAACTCGGAAATCCTTTTATCATGCAAGGCAGCTATTTTCAAGCTCCCTTGGAAATAGCAAAAAGAATGAGAGAGAGAGAGATACAGTGGCGATTTTTGAAGGAGGATGGTTGAATCTTCTCAGGGCCAGGGCATCCGTTCAATAAGATACAGACCATGTGATCATTCGAGCATTCATAATACATATGTGAGAAGCAAAGGTCAACATTTCATTAACATTATACTTTGATGGGGGTACTCGATATTCACAGGACAATGTGAAAACCACATTGCGGGGAAAGGGCTCTTACCCCCCCCAAGAAAAATGAAACCTATGTTTCCAGAACTGCATGCACCTTTATCCATGTGCATTCATCCTTCCATCCCTCCGATGCCCTCATATGACTTAGCTAAGGATTGGGTGTACATTTGATTCAGTTTACACTTAAAGGTGAACCTATCTAATTTGCTTTTTCTGAAACAATGCACAAACCAAAACACTGCCATCCTTTGAAATTTACACTTCTCCAAATTTTGCAATCAGTTATCCGCCAAATAATATGTACAAAAATGTATATACTAGGATAAAGTGTTCATAAAAATGCATTTTTCATGAAAATCACATAATAAATAGATTGTATTAGGGTAGATTACTTTGCAAAAATGTGCTTATTAGGCAAAAGTGCATACAAAATGTGTTATCTTTGAAGAAATTTGCACTAAAATGCTGATGAGGTTATTGAGGGCCATTTCCATGTTAGAGGGTGTCTACAACAAGGTGTTGCTTGGTGGGCCTCACTCTACATCTGTGGGTCCCTTCCACCTTACCTTACCTAGCACTAGCAACTTTGGGCAGTACTGGGTGGCTGAGTCTTGAAGTCCCCATTTTAATTCCCTGGAAAAGCAACTCTCTAGAGCAGGGGTTCTTAACCTGTGGCCCATGGGCCCCTAAGAAGTCCATGGATGGGCTTCAGGGGTCTGTGAACCATGTGAAAAAAAATCAGTTTCCAATGCAATAAAATAAATTGCATTGATTGATTGATTGATTGATTGATTGGAGGGGAATCCATAGCATTCATCAGATTCTCAAAGGGGTCAATATGCAATTTTGCCAGGTAAAAAGATTAAGAACCACTGCTCTACCAAATTTGGCTCCCAGACCCAACCACTTTTTCAAAGGAAAGTTGAAAGCTTTTATATGCAGTGTTCTAGGGATGTGCACACCTCCTCCCCACTCCAGACCAGGCCCTGATCTGACAATCTGGATCAGTCCTGGTTTGATCCAGGGCTGATCTGACCCAACCCCAATCTGGGCTCCAAATCAACTATGGGCACTAGCTGTAATGTTTCCTTCAGGTTTTAAACTCTAGTTAAGGATGCATTTGAGAGGGGGTGGGGGAAGAAGGAGACACTACAGCGGGGAGGGTGGGACATGCTGCATCTCCTCCCCCCCATCCTGACTATATGTTTAATCAGGGTTTAAACTTTGAATTAGACATGTGTTGGGAGAGTGTGGGGGAAGAAGGAGACCCTGTGTCCAGTCTTGCTGGGTGCTGCTTTGCCAACATGTTGCCAAATATTGGCAAAGCAGATGCTGCAGAGGCTACCTGACCATACCTTGCCCCTGCCACCTGACCGCCCCACCTTTTGAAATCCCTGGATCACCCCAGGTGGGCCAGCATGGGGTGATCCAGGGCCATGTCCATTTGAATCAGGCCAATTCAGTTCAGGATATATAAAATAAAATAAAGGCAATTCTCATCAACCTCTTGCCCTCCGCACTTCTTGAGATTTATCAACCATCACATCCTTCATCAGTGCTGAATTTCAGTCCAGAAGACTAGTATGTATCCCTAAGCCTTTTTCCCATCTCTTCTATCCCCTCAAGACTCTCAAGAGTCCCTTGCTGCATAAGAAACCACCCAACTCATAACAATAAATGAATATTAATTTCCTTGACCTCTTTGGAAAGGACGGACATGGAATCCTAATTCATTTCTTTAAAATTACCAATTCTAGATGTCCAACACTGTGGCCAGTTTTTTCTTTGTGTTTTCCTTTAGTTCCCTCTCAGGCTGTGATGTTATTTGCAATCAAGTGTGGACTAGAGTGAAAGTTTTATGCTGCCCCATACTAGTTTTCAAAGTTCTACAACTGTAGACTTAGCAAAGAGTTCAACAAAACATAAACATAGTTAAATTATTTGATTAGCCCACAAGCATATTCGTATTTCCTACAAATGGCAGGAGCATCAATGTACCCTGGTTCCTTATTCCACACTGATATTGATAATTAAGTAAATTAATTACTTCATCAGCAAATCACAGGCCAAACAATCTTCCCATAAATTTGGCAGCACTAAACACAGTAACTAATTAACACCAAGGTGACAAAGTGACCGCCTACCTTTTTAAGTTTCAATTACCCCTGCCATTGCAAAACAGTCCTTCATTATGCAGATGGCTGATTAGTAAACATTTTTAAATGTTGTATCTAATTTTAGTAGCAAAACATCCATCTACTTTTTTTAAAAAAAACCACAACTTCATGTAACAAAATTTTTGTACACTTTTAATAATGATGGAGGTCTACAAAAGGAATTTTACTCTCAAGGAATATAACCATACAGCAAAACTTGGGTGTGGTATGTTTGTATGGATATGAAGTTACCTTTCCAATATATTCTCATGGAATTTCAGGGATTTAGATGGTACCTGCAGAACCTTCTACTGCATCAGTGGTTGGTCAGGCCTAAGTTCTGGTAGAACCCTTTGAGTAAAAATCACTGTGAAAATATGTTCCTCTGTCATGTTTATTCCTCTTTCCTTGCTTTTGAACATAAGCCAGTACTCTGCTCCATCCATTCCCCAAGGATAGCCAACATGGTGCTAGCCAGATGCTGTTACTGGACTACAATTCCCATCAGTCTCAGTCCACAGGGCCAATGATCAGGGATGATGGGAGTTGTAGTATGCCAATATCTGGGCAGCAACACATTGGCTACACCTGGTCTAGTAATGGAGAAGCAGGGCATGTTGGGCGACTCCAGAAGACTAAAAACAAGTAATCTAAAACTTCTCATGGTATCTTCACAGTCCCCCCCTCGTGATGCTTCCTCAAACACCTGTTTTCTGCAACGCCTGTTTATCAGGGGTGAAAGTGGGATAATTATAAACATTCCCCAAGCTATGGGTCCTCTTTTAAATGGTCTTAAAGTTCTCGGGGAGGAAAAGTAATGGGGATGGGGTATTTTCGGTAGCGGCCTATCTCTTTCAAAATCCACCCCCCCCGCTGTGCATATTGACAACATAATAATGTATATGCTATTGTAAGCACTTTACTTTTTTTTTTTTAAATGACTTTAAAGCAGATTTTTGTATTTTTCCTCCTTGGCATTTGACTGAGGGGTCCATGCTAGCTTTCATGTTTAATTACTGCTGTTTAGCTGTTAATTTATTGATCTCCTTGTAACGTGTTGTGGTTGTACTGAATATACATTGTGTTGACTTTTATAGGCCACCTTGGGAAGGTTTGACCTTAAAGGGCAGGATGCAAAGACATCAAATAAATAAATGAAGGAAAGCTATGTCTCCGGCCTTGGGATGATAATTGCTCTTCAAAATGTGAATTGCTCAAAGACCCTCACTGAACATTAGTGAATTGTGGAGTTCTGCTGCTGCATCCCTGCTAGTGACAAAATAAAATAAAATAAAAAAGAAGAGTACTGCCTTACTCACTTGTAGTTATAAAGGCATTTTCTGTCTCTTCAAGCATCTTCCCCTCTTAGCCAGTATCTCTCCCATGCACACACACTTCAAATTCCACACTATAATTGCACTGGAAGAAAGATCTTAGTGGAAGGATATCCTCCGCCATTGATACACACTCTTGTCTTGGTACCAAGCTGTCTTTCAACCGCCGTTGCAAGCCTTTATTTATGAATGCAAGTTGCTAAACAGAAATACTGCAATGGTTTTGGCAAAGGGGACAGCAAATAAAACTTATCTCCCAATCCACAAAATGAGCCTTCTTGAGCTCCATGTCAAAGATGATATGTTCATCCTTCTTGACACGGAACATGGTTTCTGTGATAGGGAAAGCTAAGTTGCTTGGATAATACTAATATGAAGTGCTGGAATTCAGGTAGGTCCCAGGGGATCAGCCTTCTGAAGTGTTCATAATGAAAGCTGCAGCAAGAGCGTAATGGTTGAAAAGCAGGTTTTGGGTAAACGATTGAAACCTTTGAGGGTTTTATCAAAAGATGGGCTAAACATCTTCAGGAAAATTTGGTGGAATTCACAGTCCTTGCTGGGAGATGGCTGAAAATTAATCCTTCCACCAACATTTGAGATCATTGCTTTTTCGAAACGAGTATTTTGAGTTGAGGATGTGCCAGGAAAAATGCCAGGATTTCCTCTTTGACACCATCCTTTGGAAATGCCTTAGAATTACTTTTTCTTGTTCTGGGTAGGGGAGTTCAAGGGAGGGGAAATTATACAGGAGTGAGCAACTGGTGGCATATGGGCCAGATCTAGCTGTTTAGACTAGCTGTCCAAACAAACTGTTTGAAGCAGTGGTTCCTAAAGGATTCCCTCATCCAACAGCAGAGGGTGTGTGGTGGGGCAGGAGTGCACACCAGACTCCCCGACAGCTACTTATCGGGAGCGTGAGGGGGAGGGGCAAGACTGTGGAGAGGTCAGCATGGTGCAAATGCACCAGCGGAGCCAATCTGGAATTCCTGTTGGTACATTTGCACTGCAGCAACCTCCCTTCCAAGTTGCCCCTTCCCCTATCCTTCCTTGTAGGCAGTAGCAATTGAGCTGTCAGGAAGTCAATGGAATGCCCTTGCCCACCACACACCCAGGGGCAGCCTGCTACATTGTCTGAAGCAAAGTCCCCCAAGTCCCCCAAAGCCTTTCCTCGGCCTTCATCTTTTTCATTAAGAAATTCAAGGAGTGACGGAAGCTGGCTAGGCTTGGTGCTGCTACCTGACGGCACCTGGAGTACCTTGAAGTGGTGGAGTTCCAAGGGGCAGTTCCTTGTTCTCTGTGTATGTACTGTGTGCAAGGATGTGCTAAAATTCCACCCAAAGCATGTTTGGTATTGAATTTTCCATTAATTCTCTTATACTCTATTGTTGTGGATCGGATTTTTACGTGGCTATTTTTGAAAATGGATTTTTTTTTAAAAAAAGCCTCTAAAATATTGATATTAAGGATGATAATTTTATTGATATTTCCTTTCAAAATATAAATATTAATATCAAATATTTTTGAAAGGGGAAAAACGGATCTGTAAAACCAGACAAAGAGTAGACTCAAATCAGTATCAGCCTGTTCAAATGCCTTCTAAGCAGCATTGGCCGATGGATCCCATCCCTAGCCATGTGTGATTGTGTATTCAATATGGATGTGCTTCTTGTGTCTGTATGTGATGAAGGTGGATGAATTTGGCACGTAAGATGTGTATGATCATAGTGAAGGCATGTGTATGTGGTGTATTCTGTGTGTGTGTAATTTTGTTTGTGGGTTAAATGTATGTGATTATGCACAGATAGCATGCATCAGTGGGGATGTATATTAAAGGCATGAATTTTGTATGTTGGATTGTACATGTATGTTTAGAATTTCCAATCTTAAATTTGGTTCTCCATGTTTCTGTTGCAATTTGCCTTTTTTTAAAAAATCTTCATGAAAATTCTCCAGCACTTCAGTGTGAATGTCTCCTAATAAACACATTTTGTAGGCAGTTTTAATTAATGTACACATTTTTGCAAGCTATTTCTCATCATGTAATGCATTTTTGCATGTTATTTTCACCCATATATTCATTTTTATGCACACTTTCCCCAATATATGTATCTTTGTAAACATTGGCTGGTGAACTGCATCGCGAAATTTGAATAACTGTAAATTTTGAAGGATGGCTGTGTTTTGGTTCTCATATAGTTTTGGAAAGTGCAAATTTGAAAGATTCTGCTTGAAATGCAAACTGAATCAAAATTCTCCCCATCCCTACCCCCAGGGGGAAAAAGTTCTCCACCCCGGTTTAGTTACTCTAATTGTTTTCATTTTTACAATCTTTATTTATTTGTTTTTATTTCCTGCTGCTTTCAATGGGAAACCTAGCAAACTGGCATGACATTTACAGGCATCCTACTAACCCTCCAAATGGGATCAACCAGATAGGATAAAAGGGGGCACACTTTATAGGCAATCTTAAGTGGCATGAATGCTATATGTTTCCCATTTGTATCTCACTTTTTCTCTAGATTCATACCGTTCCCTTAAGAACAGAAGAGACCTGCTGCATGAGGCTAATGGTCCATCTAATCCAGCATCTTGTTCTCATAATGGCCAACCAGATGCCTATGGGAAGTCCACAAGCAGGACCTGAATGCACCAACTCTCTCTCCTCCTGTGGTTTCCATCAACCACTATTCAGAAGCATACTGCTTCTCACAGCGGAGGTAAAGCTAGGAGCCATTAAGAGCCTTACCCTCCATGAATTTGTCTAATTCTCTTTTAAAGCCATCCATGTTGGTGTAACCTTTCCTTTCCTCGTAGGGGAGTTGCTCCATCCTCTTAAGCATTTTGTTGCCCTTTTCTGAACCTTTTCCAACTCTAGAATATCCTTTTGATGTGAGGTGACCACAATGGCACACAATATTCCAAATGTGGCAGTTTTATTTTCAGTTCCTTTCCCAACGGTCTCTATCATGGAATCTGTCTTTTTCACAGCTGCTACACACTTTAAAAGAGAATGAGGCAAATTCATGGAGGAGAAAGCTATTGCTGCCACTAGTCATGATGGCCACATTCTCTTTCTCCTGTTTCTCCTGTTTCCTAGCCACTATGCCTAGGAATATCAGTTGCTGGAAATCCCAAGTGCGGAAAGCGATTTTGCACTCATGTCCTGCATGCGGGCTTCCCCATAGTCATCTAGTTGGCTATTGTGAGAACAGGATGCTGGACTAGATGGGTCATGGGTGTGATCCAGCAGAGGTGGGGAAAATGCTGAAAAACAATGATAGTGTTCATAATGTTTTCCTTTTGGAAAGGAAAGTGGCTTCCCCTCTGCCCAATGCTCACCCACCCAATCTCCTCCCCTCCCCATCCCCCTTCTTGCCCCTCCCCCAGGTCAGTTTCTCCTATCCTAAGCATGACTGTACAGGGTAAATCCTACTGAACTTAAAAAACCTGCCCTTCCCTGCTACTCCCTCCTATCACCTCCCTCTTGCCCTTGCCTCCTTCCTTTGCTTCTCTCCCCCTCCCAATCCCCTCCCCCCCTCCTCCATGGTCAGTTCTACCTATCTTAGCCATGATTGCATGGGAGTAAATCCCACTGAACTCAGTAAGCATGCAAATGATCAGACTTGCCTTTCTCCTCCTTTCCCTCTCCTCTCCCTTCCTCCTCCCTTCTTCTCCCCTCTTCTCCCCTCCCCTCTTCCTTCTCCCTCCTCCCCTGCCCACTCCAGCCCTCCCTCTCCTCCTCCTCTCTCCCAGTGAGTTTTACCTATCCTAAGCATGATTGCAGGGGAGTAAATCCCACTGAACTCAATAAACATACAAATGATCGATCCATTCTCAGCAAACTTGCACAGGATCCTTTTTCTTACCACCTGGATTAAACAGCAGATAAATTCACTAGTAAGGCAAAAAAAAAAAAAAAACCCTTGCAGTTTAAGAATGTGCCTATAGCCAATAGATATTTCTATCAAACTATAAAAAGCAGGGAAATTGGGCAACTATAGTGAATGGAGCAAGGAAGCAGGAGACCTGACCTCCTTTCTGAAATATTGTACTGCCCTACAACTTGTAAAAATACAAACACAATTTGGGTTGGTCTTTTGTTGGTAAGTAAGCACAGAAGACTACTACAGAGATTATCCTAATTCCATTCAGCTCAGTCGCATGACCTGGCAACCCGGTGGAACTTACTCCAGAGACAAGGGTGGTGCAAGTCAAATTCTATTTTAAAGGCTCATTTTCCTTCTGCCAGGTTTGGGCCAGCTCAGCCAGCAGTAGCCTCACTGCTGAATGGAGTTTGGATCTGGCGTGCTTTATGCCAGCCTATCTTAAACTAGCACAAATTAGACAGGCTTCCCGTAGTTAGGATTGCACCCTTAGTTACTTCCCCCTAAATAGCATTCCCCCGTCAACTCCCTCCAAACTTCCCCTTTCCTCCCTCCAATTTTCTCACCCCTCCAACCCCCCCCCCAAAAAAACCCTTCAATATGATAACGGAAAGAAAATCATGGATGCAAGTTCCCTGCCTCCTTTGTTTCATTCCATATGTATTTATCCTGCAAAATGTCTCTGGCTAATACTCAGCCTCCCAACTTCAGTCATGATTGCTTGGAATTACTTGTTAATGTCGAAAAGTGAACAAGCAAATTGGTATAGTTATAAAAAATAGGCAGCTTTGAAAACTATTCCTAGATATTTGCATGCCACAATGATTAAAATGTAGTCTCTCTCACACACTCACAGATATATGCTCTCCACAAAAAAAATACTGATATTTGTTTCTTCTTGATATAAATAATTTCAGTTATTTTGTGAATTCTCTATTAGCTATGCTTATTTGGAAGGTAACAATTTATGACTACTGCAGTTTCCTAGCAACATCAATTCAATTCAGTTCAATCATTTATTGTGGTCAAAGACCAGCACTATATCCTGGCAACATACACAAGGTACATGGGATTTTTTTTTGCAAGGGGGAGAGTCCAGAACAGGAACATTAAATGTGCATGCACACACACACCCTTTTCCTGCTCCATCTGTACATGAATCTCTGAAGAGAGACAAGAGCACCTGTTATGATAAAAGGCAAACTGATTTGGATATGGTTTAAGTCAACTAAGGTGGGTGGTATAGGCATATTTACAAATGAGACCTGCAACAAAATGTTGCAGCATAGAGCACTCTGGTTCAGGGTTCAAGGCTCCCACCCATGCAGCCTTGCAAGACACTCCATTCCATTTCTCCTCCGTGAGTTTTCCAGGCCCTCTCCGCAGATACAGTCAGTATCTCAGGGGTATTGAACATAACCAGTCATCTTTGGGATGGAGTGCTTTGGGGGGGGGGAGTGTCATTTCACTGCTTTTAAAGATTTTTGTATTGCACTTAGCCAAACCTCAGGGTTCTCTTGAACATACTGATATCTTCCTCTTGTTTCTAAGGTCCTCTGGTTTGGTTATAGTCCTGCTGGCACTCAACATTTGAGTTCAGTATCAGAAAGAGGGGTAATAGATTAGGAATGGTATAGAGCAAGGGTGGGGAACCTTCAGTCCATGGGCCAATCTTGGCTTGCCAGTGATTCCAAATTAGTACACAAGGTTGTTCCCTTGAAACCACACTCACCAGTCAATAGGGTCACATCATCAGATGGGCTGGGGGAGCAGATCCCTGTAGGAAGCACGATCAAATCACCCATCTATCAGCTGACATGTGACTGATTCAATTCTGCTTAGTTCAACTGTGGGCAGCTGATGTGTGGGGAGATCAAAACAACCCTGATGCAGTGCAGGAGGGCCCCAAGTGCCTGATCCCCAGCAGGCTGTTGGGTGCTTGGGGACCACCACATGAGCAGGACATCCCACCTGTCAGTCATCTGATGTCATTTGATATCATGCAACTGATATGTGGGTCGCCCTTGCCACCTGTCAACATTGGCACACAGGGTGGGATCAGAGAAGGATCGGACCTATGGAGCCAAAAAGGTTTCCCATCCCTGATGTAGTGCATGATTCATTTTTTTTTGGTCCCCTTTCATATTATTATTGTTGCTGCTGTTTATTTCTACCCCACCTTTCGGCCAAAAGGCCCTCAAGGCAGCTTACAAAAAAACAACACAAATATAAAAATACATCAATAAAAACAATATAATTTACAAAAAGCAGCAGTTACAACATCCAATAAAATACATTAACAAATCACAAAGCAAAAAATCACTCCTCTCTCTTCTTGGCCTTCTAAAAAGGGCCCAGCAGAAAAGATGGGAGGCAAACGCCCATCTCCAATCCGGCAGAGACACACACAAAGCAAGAAAAGCCCATCTAGATGGAACAGAGAGAGGAAGCCAGCCCAGCAATAGTGGACGAGTGAAACAGCAGCAGAGTCAACACTGTCCTGGGAAACGTGTCTCTCCGGCAAACCTTCCCAGTCTAGGCTCAAGGCACACTCTCCTGTGCACTCCCACCACATCCGATAATACTATCACCTGTGATTGCTCAGGGTTTGCTCAAGATTCGCTGAGCACCCAATGGAAACAGTCGGGTGCAAAAAGCCTAAGCAGTTTTGGGGAGGAAAAGATGAAGGGGGCTGCCACCATTGATACTGTTTCCCAACCTTGGTATATGCCCTGCCCACCCTTCTGGTCTGTGTAAACCCAGCCAAGGATCAGGCATTTTGGTAAACCAAGAAATATTTTTTTATATACACAGGGAATAACAAGATTACTTAAAGGTTTAGTCAACAAGTGTGTGGTTTCATAAGATGCGTCACTCTTTATGTTTCTTAGTCATCAATAACCTGGCTCACTACCCACCTAATCCAATCCACCCTCCAACCCTCAGAACCAACCAAACCAACAATCCCCCTCTCTCTCCACTGTCATCCTCTCATTTATACCTTCAGACACTCAGCCAATCATCATACAACACTCATCAACATTCCAACCCATGTACTCCCCCCTCTCACTCAGTCCACTTACCTCATTTACTCTAATAAACTCACACCATATTTACAGTATTATATATACAGAGACATCACAAAAAGCCTATTCATAGGGTTGCCATAAGTTGGGATCAACTTGAAGGCAGTCCATTTCCATTTTTAAAATGTATGGTAAATATGGGACTATGGAAAAACAACAATCAGGTCCTTGCTCCTTCCTTCCAAAGTTATGTTGCTCATGCACAGCCAGCAACAAGATATGTGTACTGGAGGGAAGGTGGAAAGACCTCCAAGTTTCACACTGAATCTTCACTGTGCAGAAAACTGGATCAATACAATAAAACAAAAGTAAGGAGAGTCCTATAGGTGCCTGACTCACCTTGATGTAGTCTTTATGTCAGCATTTAAAAATCTGTTGCTGCTATACATCAAAACACTCAGAAATAATATGTATGTATCTGTAAAGCAATCTTGTGATTCTTTTAAATTTTGGATTCACAGATATTTCATTACTTTGCCTTGCTCAATTAAAATTTAATATTTACCTTTGTGTTGATGAATTATATATATCACAAGGTCAGGATCTCTGGGAAGAGAACCAAAAAACATAAGATTTTTCATGCTACAATAAAGTGTTGCATGTTTTATAGAAGCCTCTCTTTCCCTCTCTACCAAGAGCTGCAGGTACAGAGGTAGGCAGACTTCCCAAAAGATTTCATTATGAAGACATTATCAAGAAAACACAAAGTGAAATGCAGCATCTCCCTGAAATGTAAACATAGACAAATTTTCTCACAAGTTTATAGAGAAGTAGGCAATCTGTTTAGAGCCACAATGGAAGGGTCATAGCTCAGTGACAGAGCATCTGCTTTGCATGCAGAAGATGTCAGGTTTAATCCTTGGCACTGTTGGAAGTGGGGCAAGAGGAACTCCTGTTTTGTTCTTTTGTTTATGTTCCATAGAGTTAGAGATAGAGTTAGGATCCTCCAGATGGATAGGCTTGTTTACCTTTACCTGTGATGCTCTGACTGACTTCCTTCCAGCTACTAGACTGTTACGTCTTTAGGGAAGCTTACCTGCTCCTCCTCCTTCTGCCCTTTCCATTCCTTTCTTCTCCGACTGTCTGGGAGAGAGGAGACAACTTTTGTCTCTGCTCTCTCTCTCCTAACCATGAGGTCAACTCCCACACCTGGGCATTGCACCTCCAACTTAGTTAGTTAGTTAGAACTAGGTATGCCTTTCTATCTACCATGTATTTCTATAAATAAAGTAGCTTTTCTTATTTTACTAAGTCTCAAGTCTCAGTGATGCTGATGCAGCGTAAAAGCCTGCTTTCTTAGGTAAACACACACACACACACTGGCACACTCGCATTTCTAACAGCTGTTACTCTCTGCTACTGTGCTGCTTTAAACAAATTTAGCAGCACACACAGCAACAGGTACCTCCAGGTAGAGCTGGGAATGTGCTCTGCCTGAAACCCTGCCAGTCAGTGTAATCAATACTGAGCTAGATGGACAATGGTCAGACTCAATATAAAGTGGCTTCCTATGCTCCTACGGTGGAACTTTTAAATCAATAGTTTTGAAGCATCACTTATTTAAATGCATGCGCGCACACACACAGACACACAGACTCACGAGGTAATGTGAGTTCAGCAATTAATGTGCAGAACAAACAGCCATTCTGCACATTCACCATACCTCATGGCAGATGTGCAAATATTCTGTTCATGAAGAGGGAACTGTGCCCATTATCTGGGAAATGTATATGTATATAAATGTGCACAAGGCCTTTGGAAATGTGATTAACAACATTTCGTATATTGTCCAGTCCAGATGCAAAATCTTCAGCAGCCTTGGGATATATGCGTATCTTAACTGCATTTCATATGCTGTCTGAGCCTTATGCAAAATCCCTATAGGCTTCAGGCAATTTGCATATTTTGTCATTTTTTGCACATTCTGCAAAAAATCAAAGAACAAAATTTGTTTATGTATTATCTCTAAGAGGTCTTGGAGAACATGCAAAGCTCAACTGCATTTTGTGCACTCTCAGAACAATATGGAGGATAAGTCTGCCATTGGCTACTAGCCACAATGGCTTTCATTGTCAGAGGCAGGGTGCTTCCCAACACCAGTTGCTGAGAACCACAGCAGGGGAGGAGTGCTATTGGGCTCAGTTCCCATCCGTGGACTTGTAATGGGCATCTGGTGGGCCACTGTGAGAACAGGGTGCTGGGTTAGATGGGATACTTGCCTGATCCAGCAGGTTCTTCTTATGTTTTTATGGGGGTTTTTTTAAGTGCTTTTTTTATCCTGTTTTGAATGCTGCTCTGAACTTAGAGGCAAACCAGGGGTGATGTTGAAGGAGGCGTTACAGTTATGAGCTGGGGGATTGATCAATACTGAGATCAGACCAAGCATGGATAGTGTGTTTAACCCTTCCCTCTCTGTGCTGTCCTGAGGGAAATCTCTTAAAGTGAGCATTTGTTTTGAGAGAAAATTCTCCACTGGCATGCTATTTTTTTAAATGAATATTTACATAAAATAATAAATAATATATCTCTACCTCCCAATCTACCTGTCTAGATATATAAAGTTATATGAAGGGAGAGCAAGAGGAAGCTTTAGCTAGATCAGAGCCAATGTATGTGAATCACTTTGAACAATGGGACATGCTGTAAAAGGCTAAATATGTTATATATTTTTCTTCTGATATTAACCAAAGCGTGAGATGTGTTAATCTCTCCAAAATTATGAAACAAGCATTCAAGATGTAAAATTGGGGTGGGGGACGGAGCATAAACTGCCTTGCACCAAAGACATTTTCTTAAGACATGAGGCTTCTTTAAGCTTGTTGGTTAAAATAGAACATTTCACCATGAAGCCAATCTTTGTGCCTTGAAAGGAAATCCAGGGAGAACCATCACTGGCCAATATAAAAGGTGTTTATCAGCCAAACCTATTTGGTGTCTTTAATTAGTTGAGCTTATTAGAATGTTGTTTGTTTCATCTGTTGGCTCAGCTGACCACTGGCAGCTCAGTGCATTCAACACAATCCCAAACTCATCGTGGTATCTGTATAACTTCTGCTATCTGATTTTCTTTCTTTTTTTTAAGTAACTCAGCCCAATTACTTTTTCCAGCATCTGATGAAGAGTCTGCAGGTGTCACTGGTGTACATTCTCATTAAGCTGAAATGGGAAACCAGAGCATCTTTTTCATACACCTGTTTAGTCATATTAAGTCACTGATTTCTTTGAAACAATTTTTTTTTACAGCAAAGGAGAGGGAGGAGTGATATCTCCTGAACTTGAGAACGTTGTGTGCTTTTTATTGGTGGGAATGATGTCCAGTTTTGAGTCTTGGCATCAAGCATGGAAATAGACCCACAGGGAAGTTTGGTACTGCTGTTCTCCAATTGTGGATGAGAATTGTTTTATTGTGGACTGCCGTGGCATGAATTAACAGCACCACCAGGTGGGAGGGCAGGTCAGCAGGGCAACCCAAGTCTCTGATGGGGTGGGGGGAGGCTTAGCAGGGGCAACTGGTGCCATGTGCCTACTCTCCACTCTTTTATGATAATATTGCCTACCTCCCATTCCATACCTCCCCCTCCTCAGTACAGGACCCTGATAATAGAAGCCCACTGAACCTTTCCTACTTGCTTTCTCTGACCCAGGCACATGTTGTCATTACTCATCTTTCCCCTCTGCCCCAAGGTGACTGCTCAATCCCTCACCTGGAAAGTTCAGTATCACATTTGCCACCCACCAAACTTCCTGTGTATGTCCCCCATGCATGGTTTCCATGCTGTCACCAGGTCACCATTCCCCAGTGCTCTCATTCTCACCAAGAGGCACAGGAATCAACCCAATCAGCAAACACATCAGGGAGGTAACACCCTTGCCTGAGTGGCTCCCAAAGAGAATACCAGTTTAAACTCCCTTTGGTGTTGCCCCTTTGGTGGCGACTCTGCCAGTGGCACGCCCACTGCCCAAGGCAGCGTCCCTTAAAAAACCCTGTGGTGCTGCTGGTAAAGGCAGGCCCGGGTGCCTGCAATGCAGCCTGGTCGGCTCCTCTAGGAAGCAAAACCCTCTTGTAGAGCCAAATTGCCCTACAAGAGTCCCACAGGTAAAGACAGTATGCAATAGATGTCAAAGTCAAAGGTCTTTATTTCCGTTAGCCACAAGCCGTTGCAATTTTATTTATTTATTTATTTTATTTATATCCCGCCCTTCCTCCCAGCAGGAGCCCAGGGCAGCAAACAAAAGCACTAAAAACACTTTAAAACATCATAAAAACAGACTTGAAAATACATTAAAACAACTTTAAAGGTTTAAAAACATATTAAAAGTAATTCCAGCACAGACGAAGACTGGGATAAGGTCTCAACTTAAAAGGCTTGTTGAAAGAGGAAGGTCTTCAATAGGTTCCAAAAAGATCTTTTATTCTCTGTACTTCGCTGTATGTTTTATTGGATTTTATTGTATATTGTATTGATTTGTTGTTCACCGCCCAGAGAGCTATGCTAGTGGGGCGGTATAAAAATTTAATAAATAATAATAATAATAAATAATAATGGCACCTGTCTAATATTAAAGGGTAGGGAGTTCCACAGGGTAGGTGCCACCACACTAAAGGTCCATTTCCTATGTTGTGCAGAATGGACCTCCTGATAAGATGGTATCTGCAGGAGGTCCTCAGCTGCAGAGCGTAGTGATTGACTGGGTATATAAGGGATAAGACGGTCTTTCAGGTATCCTGGTCCCAAGTTGAATAGGGCTTTGTACACCAAAACTAGAACCTTCAACTTGGCCTGGTAGCAAACGGTCAGCAAATGGGCAATTGGAATATACAGAGAAAATAGAACCAGATAAACAGCTTGATCAAACTATGCAACTAAAATTCTAGCATTTACATGAGATGCCAGCCAATAAAATTAATGTATACAGAATCCATCAACACAAAACAACAAAGCAGCTGCTTCTTCTTGCCACCATTTTCCTTTCTCTCCTTATCTCCTTGGCATCCGTTTGCCTCTCATGTCTTTCTGCCTGATTGGTTGGGGTGAATCACATGATTTTGTTCCCAAGGGCCTGTGACATCCTCATATCAGATGTTGTGGGCACAGAGGAGGAGAAGGAAAGTTACTCAAAAGAAGATTGCTGAAACAACACAAATGTAATTGCAAAAGGCTTTTTTTAAGAAAACCCTCTGGGGGAAAATCTGAAAACTGATCAAGGGGTTGGAACAACTCCCCTATGAGGAAAAGTTACAACATTTGGGGCTTTTTAGTACAGAAAAAAGCAGTAAGAGGGAAAATGATAGAGGCGTATAAAACCATTTGTGATGAAGAGAAAGCAGATATATTTTTTACCATCCTACCATCTGGGACAATTATTTGCAGATGCATAACTTTTCATGATTTTTGTATATTCAAGCCAAGAATACAATTCTGGTTGCATCACCAGAAAAAGAAAAGGATATTGTGGAGCTGGAAAAAGTTCAGGAAAAGGCATCTAAAATGATGAAAGGCTGGAGCAACACGCCTATGAGGAAAGGTTCCAACCTTTGGGACTTTTCAGTTTAGAAGAAAAGCAAGTAGTGGCATGATAGAGGTGTATAAAGTTTTGCATGGCATGAGAAACCTTTGGCTCTCCAGATGTTGCTGAACTATTGGAAATGCTTGCTGGGGCTTATGGGAGTTGTAGCTCAGAACATCTGGAGGACCAAAGGTTCCATACACCTGGTGTGGAGAAATTGGACAGAGATATGTTTTTCTCCCTCATAGTACTAGAACATACAGGGACCTACAGTGAAGACAAATGTTGAGAGATTCAGGACAGACAAAAGGAAGTACTTCTTCACAGAGTGCATAGTTAGTTCCCACAGCATGTAGTGCTGGCTTCCAACTTGGATGGCTTGAAAAGAGGATTAAACCAATCAATGGAGGACAAATCTATCAGTGGCTGCTAGCCACTGTTGGAGGCAGCATGCTTTTGAATACCAATTGCTAGGAATCACAAGTGAGGAGAGAGCTCTCGCATTCATATCCTGCTTGTGGGCATCTGGCTGGTCACTGTGTTCTTGGACTACATGGGCCTTTGGCCTGGTGGAACAGGATTCTTTCTTAGGAAAATAGGACCAGCGTTTGGATTTTCACAAACAGAATGCCAAACCAGGTAAGTAGCATTTGTTTAGCCTTGGTTTCTCAGCATTTAAATTTATAGTTCATTTTAGATTTGGTGTTTTGTCATGCCATGACAAAGGTTTGAAATTCTAGAGAGCAGGCATCCTTTATCCTTTGTAGGATCATGAAAAATCAGTAGCAATTGATTGGCATGCCCTGTTGTATCGAGACTAAGCAGTGTCTCTTTATCTCAGTGTAGATTTTATCACAATTGTGTATTCATTATTGGAATTACAGGGCAAATTGTCGTCTTTTTTAAGTGCAGAGATTTACCATTTGTAAAGGTACACTTTCAAGGCTACTTGTTCTTACATTTCCGCTACTATAGTAATTAATGTTACAACTATGCAGTTCAGGTAAGTCACACTTTTTAAAAAACGCTGCTTTCTTAAATTGTCCTTTTGAATCCTTTCAGTACTCAGTTACATATACAAGTTCCAGCTTCAAATTCTTTGTACAGCTGGTAAATGAAACTTTTCAAAAGAGTTTCTTATTGAAGTTGTGGCAATTTAACCCAAATAGAAAAAAATAACAATTTTTATTATTTATATTTTATTATTACATTTATATCTCACCTTTCCTCCAAGAAGTTTAAAGTGGCAAACAAACATGGTTCTCCCCCTCCTGATTTTATCCTCACAACAACCTGTGAGGCAGGTGAGGCTGAAAGACAGTGACAGGCCCAAGGTCACCCAGTGAGCATCATGGCCAAATTGGGATTTGAAGTCTGGTCTCCCAGGTCCTAATCTGACACTCTAACCACTGAAAAATGGAAATGGACTGCCTTCCAGTCAATTCCAACTTATGGCGACCCTATGAATAGGGTTTTCATGGTAAGCGGTATTCAGAGGGGGTTGCCTTCCTCTGAGGTTGAGAGGCAGTGACTGGCCCACGGTCACCCAGTGAGCTTCATGGCTATGCGGGGATTCAAACCCTGGTCTCCCAGGTTGTAGTCCAACACTCTAACCACTACACCAAACTGGCTCTCACCACCCTTATAAGAGGGAAATGTCCTACTAAACACAGTGGGACTCACTTTCAAGTAAATATGCATAGGATAGCACTGGTAAGAATTTTATTTATTATTTATTTATTTATTATTTGATTTATATCCTACCCTTCCTCCTGGCAGGACCCCAGGGTGGCACAATTTTGAAATGTTTCACATTCATTAGCTCTTTGCAGTGGTGGCTTGTGAAGGTATTGGCTTTCTGCCAATACCAGTGACACTGTGTTCATTGGGATGGATATGGGACAGGAGAAGGCAGTAGTGGTGAAGTTGGGGAAGTTCTGGTGGTGACAACAAAAGCCACAGAGGTGCGCATGCAGCTGCAGAGCTACTGCTGCCAACCTGGAGCTTCCCCACATTGCTCCATCCCCACCCTAATGAGTGTAGTGCCTCCAGGAGAACACCATCTCCTCTGCCCCACCTTGCAATCATGGGGCTCAGAATGAGGAGGGATGAGCAATGCAAGCTGTGGAGCATCTGTCCCTTCACTAGCCAATGGATAGGTCCATGATGCTCATGAATGGTGAACTTAGGGAAGCCATTCCCTAGTCTCCAGAATACTCTCTTTGCCAATGCCCCCTTTCTCTCCAACCCAGTTCAGCTTCCTGTTGAAGAAAAACTTGGCACACATGACAGCAAGCATCTATAATTCCACTGCAACATAGAAAATGAACAGCTTCCCCCCTCCCTAAGTTCTGGATAAAGAGATAAAAGTAAGTAACTTTCCTCCAAGTGTGTTATTTCTGTGATGCTTTGAAGTGTTTGATCTGCACTATTTTGTCATACTGAAGTAATGAGGGTGTCTGCAAATCAGGCATTTTGCTGCATGAGACAGGTGTAAAAATGAGCTCTCGGATGTTGTCACTTTTCTATCTATAATAAATGCTGCCATATTTTCCCTTGCATCTAATGCAGATTCCCTTTTTAAATTGTACCTTAGAAGGCTTCCAGATTCTCTGCTGCAGTGCCAATGCATAGGATGCTGCTGCTATTGTGTGCTCCTGTCTTTCCTGAAATCTCTAAGCAGTTTTCAGCGATGTGAGCCCAACCCCTTGCTTCCCCTTGGCCGTTAGCTTCAGAGGACATAGCTCTGATCTGGTAACTATCCTCAGCCTTAATAGATATCTCCTTCAGTGTTAGCAGGCACAAGACTGAAGCTGCTGGTGTAGCTGGTGTAGAAAGCCCCTTTCCCTGATCACTTAAATGTATCACAGCATCAGGCTTCTGTTCCTCTGATAGGTGGAAGGGCTGCCAAGAATAGCTGTGGCCAGTGGAGGGTGGCTCCATGTCAGTGGGACAGTGCAATCTGCTGTGGGTTTTCATTCAAACTTTCAAGGAGCTGACCAAGGTGCCAAAACCAATTCCCAAAATAGGTGCTGAAACCAATTCCTTCCAGGCTTCTGTGGTTTTAAATGGCAGGAATGTGTCCTTGAACTCTGATCAGAGAGCAGTATGTGAGTATGTATATGAAACTAACCTACTGTTCAAAGGTTAAATTTGCATTTGTGTTTTGTTCTCTGTCCACTTTTGCTCCTGGCCTCATCCACCACTGGCATGAGGTGCCCAGAAGGTTGCTCAGAAGGGAATGCAGCCCTCAAGCTGAAAAATGTCTGTACCCTGGTCTAAATCAATGTTTTTTGAAATAATCACAACAATAAAATGTATTAATATAGTTCTGCTGACACTGTAGGGTCATCTGCAAGAAACAATTAATGGCACCAGAAGATGCCCAGTAATCTGTTGCCTTCTTGGAGAAAAAAATGGTTTGTTACACTCGATGGAAATTAATGTCCATGCCAGTTTGACAGGATTAACAACCAGAGAGGAGAGAAGGAAGTGCTTTATCCCAAATGCAATGGCCAATAAAGCATCATCATGCAGCTCACCAAAATTGGAAAGGTGACGTGAAGGCTGTTGGTTCAGCTGTGAGAAGTTTTAAGAAACCAGGCATCTTTGCAGAAGATGTGGTGTGTGGGTCTGTGAGGGTCCAAATACTTCTCTTCTGGATTGCCACTGGTCTTTGATCTCTGCTCTAAATAAACCTCCCTTGCCCCATTCTTTCTGGGCTCACTACCAACCCTTGTCTTTTGTCCTTTCCATGGACTATGCACCATAACATCTCTCCAAGATGTGGATTCTGCCTCTAAAAGAATCCTGGCTGCAACCCTGCACTCTAATTGAGGTAGCCTGCTAGGTTGTGCAAATTTTGCAATGCACTTCTCCAACCAATATTTACAAAAATTCATATATTAGGGGAAAGTGTACATAAAAATGAATATATTATTTATATAAAATGCATTATATTAGAAATTGCTTGCAAAAATGTATACATGAGTCAAAACTAAATACAAAAAAATGTGCTTGTTAGGTGAAATCTGTGTTAAAATGCTGAAGAATTTCCATGAGAACTTTTTTTAAAAAAATTGCTAATTGCTACAGAAACGTGGAGAAGAGAATTTCAGACTGGAAAACTGAGAGAGCCAAAACTGACAGATTTTTCCAGCCCTAGGTCCTTCCAGCTATCCCAGAAATTCCCAGTAGCCAAAATACTGGGAGGTAGGAACAGGTTTATTTCTTAGAGAAGCATGAGCAAATCCACTCACATTTTCACATATATCTTCACAATTAAAAGTACCAGAAACTCTTTTAAAGTGGAAGCTGAAAGCACCACGAAGGGAGCTGGGATATACCTGAGAAGTTTAGGCCTCTGTAGCCAAGGCTGATTTATTATATTGTGTGGTCTGAGGAATAGCAACAAACGTCATTCCAATTGCAACAACACCTCCTCCCCCCCCAAAAAAAAGTCAAGGTACATAATATCCAAGGCCGATCGAGTTATTTTTGCACCTTAGGCAGAAAACCACATAAACACCTCTCTCTTCCCTGGCAATAAAAATACAATAGTAATAACGTAAATATTTTTTTTAAAAAAAATGCTTCTTGACAGCCCAAACCAGCTGCCTAATAGTAGCCAGCCAGCCAGACACAGATCACATCCATCCCATATTTTTAAAGCATTATTATATTGCTTTAATTGCCGCTCTGGGCTCCTACTGGGAAAAAGGGCAGGGTATAAACCAACCAACGGTCATGGAGAATCCTGAGAACAGTAGTTTGTTAAGCTTGTTGGGAACGGAAGGTCTTTGAGGTCAACACCCTTAACAAATTACAGTTTCCATGATTCTTGGGGAAGGGGAGATATGACGGTTAAAGTGATAGGAGTATTTTAAATATAAGGGATGGATGTGATCTTAGACTGATAGAGGAGGGTCACAATTTATTTATTTATTTATTTATTTTATTGCACTTGTATACCGCCCCATAGCCGAAGCTCTTTGGATGGTTTACAGCAATCAAAAACATTAAAACAAATATACAATTTAAAACACATATTTTAAAAACAATTTAAAACACAATTTTAAAATTTAAAACAATATAAAAACAAAGCTACTATTCCCACGTTTGCAGGCCATCCGTAGGCTTTCTCCACATAGGCATGGAGGAGAAATTTGGCTTGTATCATAATGCAAATCTACCTAATTTGCATTTCCCAAAACATTTTTGCAAACCAAAATGCAGCTATTCATCAAAATGCATACTTTTCTGTATTTTGAAATGCAGCTCAACTAAAAACTGCATAGTTTTTAGGGGAAGGTGTGCATAAAATGCATCTATTAGTGAAAACAGATGTAAAAAGTGCATTACACGAGGGAGAAATTGCTCACAAGATGCACTATATTAGGCACAATTGCATACATAATGTTTGTATTAGGTGAAATGCACAGTAAAATGCTGTTTTTTTTCACTAGGAGTTGTATTCTTGTTTTATAAAGTTGCACACTGATGCAGAAATGTGGCAAAATGAATTTAAGATTGAAAAAAAATGAATAACTGAAACTGAACTTGACAGATTCCATAATGGTGGGTTGAGGAAACCACTTTAATTCTGCAAGTATCAGCAGAGTGGAAAGGATCCATTCCTGCCTCTAGCAAGGCTTCCAGAAGTGGAGCCAAGCAGTTCCACTCATCCTTGGCTGTCTGCGGAGCTCTGGGTTTTTGATTTTCAGTAGACCTGCATGCATGCCAGGATGTTTCAACACTTGCTTTTGTACCAGCACATCATGATTACTTCAAGTGTTAGCTGAGTGACTGAAAGTGCAAGCATATAAAATCTCTTCAGCAAACCTTCAGAGAATGTGAATACAATGCGGGTGTCTTAACAGTCTATCTGTAACAGGGAGTGGGAGTGTGGGGATGATAGGGGAAGGTCATGGTACATTGTGAATCACTCCAGCTCCGCCTCATCAACATAGCAACAAGCCTCATTCATCCTGAAAGCAGAAATATATATTTCATACCTTCCCCAATTTGTCTGACTTACTTGCCATGGCTTTACATGACCGGTGTCACAATAGAAATCAGGTTTCTGAATGCTTAAACAAATCCACAAGTTAAAATTGCCTGCATTTTTCTCATCCAAGAGTGGTTTTCACTGAGTTTGAATAGAATAGCAGTGATTAAGAGATCTGTTCAAATATGTGGAGTTGTATGTTATAGGAGTTAAGGCTGCGATCTTACACTCCCTTACTTGGAAGGAAGCCTCACTGAACTCAGTGGGACTTATTTCTGCATAGGCATTGGGTTATGCTGTAAAGCTCATAACAATTCACATATATGGGGGCATGGGCCCTATTACACATCTGGGGTGGCCATGTGTTCTGCTTTACAGAGGACAGTCCTCTGTCTGAAGGTGTCTTCTATTTGAAGGGCTGTTTGATCCAAAGATAAGGAACCCTAATAAGGGAGATCAGGGGAGGGCTTGAAGTTGTCCATCACTTGCTACCACCTGGACAGGAGACTGAGCAAGCACACAGGACACCTGGCCACAGCTGTCCCCACTATGGTGAATTATATCATATTTTTATCATTTACATGTAAATGGGACTCATTTTTAATTTGCATCACAATGTATATCAGCATATGCAAATCTTATGCAAATAAGTGCCTTTTTGTGATGATGAGTAAGTAGCCTCTCTCTCCACATCTCCTTTTTTGTCCCTTTTGTTTCAGACCCTACTTTCTTCTGCATTTACCATCCCCATTGCCCCTCCTACTTTTGAAATCAGGTCCTGGGTTGGCATCCTGAAAGCATAAGACGAGCCCTGCTGGATCAGGCCAATGGGCCATCTAGATCAGCATCATATTCTCACTGTGGCCAACCAGGTGCCTCTAAGAAGCTCACAAGAAGGGCTTGAGCACAGGACCACTCTCCTCACTTATTATTCCCAGTAACTGGCATTCAGAGGCATACTACTTCTGACAGTGGAGGCAGAATGTAGCCGTCATGGCTAGTAACAATTGATAGCATTATCCTCCATGAACCATCCTCTGTCTCTTCCTGTTGCCTAAAGCAGTGTTTTCCAACCTTGGGGTCTCCAGATGTTGGTAGACTACATCTCTGATTATTAAACATGCTGTTTGAGATTGATAGAGTTGTAGTCCAGCAACATCTGGGGACCCATGATTGAAGAACAGTGGCCTAAAGCAAGTTCCTAGATAGTGTTTATTTTTTGTGGGGGGGCAATGCAGCTGTTACTCATTTTAACTTAAGTTGCAGCATTAAAAAAAACAGCAACAGTACAAAATCATTGTGAGAGCTTCCACTATGGATCCTAAGGGCCTTCAGAGGTCCAGGAGTTATCATGCCTTCAGTAAAGCCCTGGCAAACTCTTCAGACAGAAGAGTTAAAGCCCTTCTCATAATCAAAGCACTTCTGAGATCTGTTTATTTAAGCAGTCTTGCTTCTCTATGAATCCTTTTATCATGAGGTAGATAAGTAGCCCCTCCCATCCTTTAGTTAACTCTTTCCCTTATGACTCACCACTGCGGTAGCTGGCCCAGTGGCAAGCCTTGCCCGTTGCCTACCTCTTTACTTGTCCCATCATCTGTTCCTTCTTCCTTTTCCTTGCTTTCTCCCTCCTTGGAACCGCCTGCCATGCTTTTATCCTTCAACTGGTTGGGCATCTCTCCTTTGCAAGTGGGGCCACCTTGCTCAGCCTCTTCTGGTCTGTTTGACTCACCTTTGCCGCTGACTGTCTGGCTAGCAGCATGAGCAGGGAATTGCTGTACCAGCTGCTCCTGATACCACACACAAAATTAGTCATGATGTCTATATGCAATCTCTATGTTTCAGAGGCAGTAGACCTCTGAGAAATGGGGAGCAAATAATGGAGACGGCTATTCCCGTCATGTCTTGCTGGGGCCCTTCTGATAGGTATCTGGATGGCCACTGTGGAAAACAGGATGTTAGTCTAGATAGGCCTTTGGTCTGATCTAGAAGGCCCACTTTATGCTCAGAGGGAGAGGGGGAAGGCAGAAGCATACACTGTGAGAATCAGCTCTTTGATATATGAAATTTGAAAACTCCTTTAGAGGAGGGGCCCTCATTAAATAAAATAAATATGGAGTCATTGATTCAGTTAGCAAACAACTAGCAAACGTTTGAAACAGGCTCTTCATCAGGATGATTTTACACTGCCATACTCTTAGCACATTTGCTTTGATGGACCGGATTCCCCTTTATTTTTATCGCCTCATTTTTGTGCTTTTGTTTATCCATAATATAGCACTCCTGAAATTAAAAGCATTGTTTATGGCTCTTTTTGCACCACGATTTTGCTAACATGTTGCATCTTGCACATTTTTTTTTTTGATGTACGGAAACCAGGATTCCTTTCCTGCTTTGTATTAAGTTTCAACAAAATAAATAAAACTATTAGAATTGCAGAACTCATTTTATTGCTTTAGCTTGGGTATTTTGTACTTTAGAATGCTACACGTTTGACATTAAGCCTTAGTATATGGCTCTTTGAGGCTTTAATTATTGTCTCTTTCTATTCCCCCTTACCCCTTCCTTTCAGATTGTGAAAGTTTGCAAGGACCAAATATTATCGTCTTGTTGAATGAATCCAAAACCTAACTCAGATCATTGAATTGAACTCTAGTCTACAATAGTGTCTGTCACAATACATCTGTTAGTCATAATGCTGCCAGAACCCCCTGCCCCCATTTTTGTTGTTGTAACAGAGGGCTTGTTCACATGTCACAGTGAATACAGGTGCAAGCTGTCTCTACACCTGTTTAAACATGGGTATGTATGCTTGAGGATTTATCCAGCTATATGTGTACACCAACTCTACACTCATTGAACGTTATGTGTGTATTACTACACTAGTGTACACATGTACAAAGACTGGACACTTGTATGGAACATGTGAACACCTGTAGACTAAGGGCCAAACCAGGTGGAGCAGCTGGAGATCCAGGCTGTGGGCACACTAATCAGGTCAAAAGCAGCCAGAATGGTTTTTCTGGCTGTATTTTGAAGTGACTCTGCCCTCTGCTGGCCACATCTCCCTTCCCCACTGCTGACTTCAGACCTTTCTGGACTTCCCACAGCAAAGGGTTGCACCAATCACTGTTTCTGCCTGAGCCTGCAGCAAAGTGTTTCCAGTGGCCACACCTGGAAGACAAATGGGTTGGTCTACCAATCAGTTGCAAAATATGCCTGAAGCTTTTTTTTTTTAAAAAAAACAAACAAACACTTGAGCTGATCTGACTAGGCTTTAAAGTAAAAAAGGGCAGAGTTTGACTAGTGTTGTGTGCCCCCTTTTCAGAAAAGAGAGGCAGAGGCTCACTGGAACAGGCACAATTGCAAGTGTGTCTCTACCCCCAGAATAAAATCTCCCTAACCAAAGGCAATCTCAGTTACAGGGACTCCCACCAGACCCTCAGTTCAGATTGGATCTGCAATGCTGGGAAGGGGGTTATCCCTTTCTCACCATACCATCCCCCCTTCAAATTGCCCCCTCCTTTTATTCATTGTTGTGGCTTAAAACCAACTCAAGCTGCCACAGATCTCTGGCTGTGTCATCTGGGTGCATTGTCACAAAGCACTTCCTCTGGAATCAGTCTGCAGCTGCAGATTCTGAGGCTCCCGCAATTCCATCCCTGTGTGCGCTCACACAGTTCTTCCAAGTGAAATTTCAACTTCCTTCCTTGCTTGCCAATTCTAACAACTGGCTCCTAGCTTTTCCAGTTGTGGAGTCCTCCTCCGCAGAACATTTCAAAATCCAGGTGTGGATAAAACTTCCAAAACATCAGCTCTGGAGAATTTGTCCTCATTCTGTTTGCAACACATTGATCAGAGACAGAGATGTCCCAGATCCCAGGTGAGGGGTAGGTCATTGCAGTTTCAACTCTATTAACAATACAGCAGTGGGGAGCATCCTCATAATGTGAGGAGAGACTATTCTATTAGAAACTTACATAGTATTTTATGGTTAATCACTCCCCAATATATAACATGAAGAGTAGGGATGAGTGAATCTTTCAGTTTTGGTTTCTGTGTTCCAGAAAAATGGGCTTATTACACCAGCTACACCAGCAGCTTCAGTCTTGTCCCAGCTAACACCGGAGATATCCATTAAGGCTCAGGCACCTGAGGATAGTTACCAGATCAGAGCTATGTCCTCCGAAGCTAGAGGCCAAAGGGAAGGCAATGTTGGCCTCACATTATTGAAAACTGCTTAGAGATTTAGGGAAAGACAGGAGCACACAATAGCAGCAGCATCCTATGCTTTGGCACAGCAGTAGAGAATCTATAAATGTTCTAAGGTACACTTTTAAAAGGAAGTCTGCATTAGATGGAAGGGAATAGATGGTTTCAGTTTCTATGTTCCGCATTTTCCCAGTATTTTTTTCCAATCTCAAGTTCAGTTCTCCACATTTCCACATCAGTTTGAGATATTTATTGATTTGTTTTAAAATGTACCAGTGTGGTAGAGTGTTGGACTACAACCTGGGAGACCAGGGTTCGTATCCTCACACAGCCATGAAGCTCTCTGGGTGACTTTGGGCCAGTCACTGCCTCTCAGCCTCAGAGGAAGGCAATGGTAAACCCCCTCTGAATACCTCTTACCACGAAAACCCTATTCATAGGGGCGCCATAAGGTGGAATCGACTTGAAGGCAGTCCATTTCCATTTTTTAAAAATGTATCAGCATTTTAGTGCAATTTTTTAAATATATACAAGTTTGTATATTGTTTTGGGAGGATGAATGAAATAAAAATTGAAAGAAATAATGACAGGATATAAATTGAATTCCTACTACTACTACTATTTCACTAATATATGCATTTTAATGCATACTTTATTCTTTATATGCACACTTTATATGCATTTTTGTTTACATTACTTGGCTGCAGAACTCCACTGCAAAATTCAGAGAAGTGCAAAGTTTGAAGGATGGTTGTGTTTGATTTGGTATTAGTTTGGAAAGTGCAAATTAAATAAATTCACCTTTAAATGAGCTGAATCTATCCCCCCATCCCTAATGAACAGATGCACAGCAAACATAGGGTCACCTTAATCTCCTTGGGTTTTTCAGACTATTGCTATTTGGGGATGTGATTCAATCGCATATTAGCTAATTCAGGTTGTACAATTAAAGTACATTTGGTGTTCTTGTACAACAAACCTGGTGTCCCCCCCACCCCGAAACAGACTTTTTTGGAATTAGAAAAGTGATGGGGGAAAGCATTGGAAGATGTAGGATAACAACTGATGCAGCATTGTACAGCCTCCCCACAAACTTTGTTCAAATACATCAGGATGAATGTTTTATAAACAGGTTGTCTAGAAGTGACCCTTTTTTCTCTTTTGCCTGCTAGACTATTTGAATTGCCAAACTGATGCACATTCTAGTGGTTTGGCTTAGCCCCATAACCACTATAGAGCTATTTAGCAAGTATTTTCAGCTATGAAGATATACAAAAATTCAGAGAGAAGGTCATTTTTTTTCACTCTGCATGACTGCATAATATTTCCCTTAACAGCATTAATCACCATGCTAATTATGCATCATTGATTTAATGTTAGTAGAATGCTAGGTCCTTACCCAAAATAAGCCTGATGCAATCACTGACCAGAGGCACTTATGATCATCATTAGAGTTTTGCTCAAAGGTGTGTAGTTTAACACAGGCTTGGAGATAGACTTTGAAATAGCTGTTGCTGAATCTCCTTCCTTTATTGTTTATATATATCCCATTGACTCAGATATTTCAGGAAGCTCCTGTTTCCCAAGTCTGGTGCCTTCTTTGGAGAAGGGCTGTAGCTTAGGTTCAATCCCTGGCATCTCCATGTAGGACTGGGAATGTCTGCAGTCTGAAACCCTGGAGACCTGCAGAGTTCCCCGGGAAGAGGGACTGATTGTTAAACAACTCTGGGAATTGTAGTTCTGTGAGGAGAATAGGAGTCTCCTCTCAGCATGCTTAAGAAACTACAGTTTCCAGGATTCTTTGGGGGAACCCATGACTGTTTCAAGTGTTATCATACTGTTTGAAATGCATAGTGTAAATGGGGATGTATCTTAATCTAATTTGCCTCATAGAGGTGTGCTGAGGATAAAATGAGGGATGAGGGAGTTCCTACCCTCCCCCTCCCAGCCCAGCATGCTTTTCAATGAATTTGTTTTTTCTGAACATTCTTAGAGACTTGACAAACAAGGTAGGGCATGGACAGGCACACTTCTTACTGCTGTGGTTCCTGATTCAATTAACTGAGCAAGGAGGAATAGGAAGTGGGAGGCCCCACAGACCCAAGTAGAAAATGAAACCCCTGAGTATGCTCAAATGTGTCCAAGTTGTATGGATGGATGAACTAAGTATTCTTATTCCCTTCTATTTCAGTTTTACTGGGGCTCAATCATAGCTCTGCTCTATCCTGTTTTGTGTGGATTTTTTGAAAGTCTGCATTTAAATTGTACATATTGTTAACACACTTTCCCTCCATAAAATAGACATTTTATGTAAAACACACATGCTTGTAAATGCATTTTTGTCCACCTTTTAAACCATAAAATGCATAGTTTTGTGTGCACTGTTTGCATACTGAAACTGCATTGCAAAATCCTGAGAAGAATGTAATCTGGCTAGGAGTCATGTTCTCATCTGCAAGCACATTTTGGAGCATCAGTTTCTGTCGGTCTGCTGTGAAAAGTGGACTAAACAAATTTCTTCTCAAGCTCTTGCCAGGAGGCTGACACAGGCTTCTTTTGTCTCTAGATAGCTGTCCCCAAGGCTGATTCTGCATAATGGTATGTTTGCATGGCAGGGAAAGCTAGCTGGCTAGCAGCAGTAAATTATTAGTGAGTTGGCCTCAAATATCAGTTCAGCTGTGGCTCAGCTTGGCTAACAAAGTACCATGGATTAATCAGCTGGGGAGGGAATCATATGATGGACCCACCCTTTCAATAATTTGACACCGTCACTGGATAAAATGGGGTAGCCCATGAATGCTACATTGAGCTTTCTGAAGAACAAATGGAATAGAAACATGTTGGGACCAGGATATGTCACAGACCATCTCCCCTGGTACAGACCAAGCCAATATTTAAGAACTTTGGAGGAAATCCTGCTGGTCATTCCATGGCTAGCAGATTGCCACTTGGTGACAATATGGGAGCAGATCCTCTTCGTGACAGCACCTTGTTTGTGCAATGCCCTCCCTTGGGTATTTTCTGAGGCAGAGATAGTTTGTTGTTGTTATGTGCCTCCAAGTCGACTACGACTTATGGCGACCCTATGAATCAGTGACCTCCAAGAGCATCTGTAATGACCTTAAAATTAGTTGGTATCTGTATTGAATCTGAATGGGGCATTTTTTAGAGAGATGCAATTATTTTCTATATGTTCTTAAGGTATTGTGAAATAACTCTGAGATGCTTCATAGGAAGCGATTCATAAATTAAATAAATTTCAGACTGGCATGTTTACTCAAGCTTTCCTGGACTCTGGCTTTTAATTTTTAATTCTGTGCTCTGTATGCGTGGCTTAACTTTATTTGTGACATATCATTTTTTTTTAAAAAAACCTATCTAATGTTTAGGAAATTTGATTGAATGTTTATTTCTGTATTTTGTTGCTTTGATATAAACTGCAAAGAGATTTTTATTATATTCAGCGGCATAATATTTCCCTGCATTGAAAGGAACGAAGAATCCCCATTTATGTAGAGTTGCATGTGTCCATAGAATTTCCATAGAACTTGGGACTGGGCCCTGGGCCCTTAAGAATACATTTTTCTCCTGTTATGTGTACACATTATCCTGCTCTTGCTACTGTCAATATGTTCAGAGCTTTCATATATATTATACAGTACATACACACACTAGGGGCTGCTCCTCCTGCTCACTTCACTCACCAACCCCACTTACGATCACCAACATTTCTCTGCCCTCCCACAGGTTGCCAAAGCTACTCAGTCCCCCCCTACAGGTCACCAAAGCTGCCCCCTTACTTCCACAGGTCAAAAAAGCTGCCCCCTTCCCCACATTCCTTGTCCATCTGTTAGTTCTCACGTCACAGGAATAAATATAAAAGTATGTGAGCATCCGCAAATATTAAGGATTTTTCTAAAAGGAAGTTGATATGAATAGCAATTTCTGACCAGAAAAGAAGACATCACAGGTGATCATGTTATCAGAATCCCAGCACCTATTGGGACCAATTCCTTCCTAAAGAAACTGTGGAGTCAAATATGCCTGAAACTTATGTTCAGAGCTGACCCTTGATAGGTCAAAGTCACATGATCCTCAGCAAGTTTTCTGAAAAGTATTGTATACTGAGTTCAGTGAGACTTACCTGTTTAGCATTGCACCCTACAAACATTTTGCCTTCTTACATAATATTCCTCCTCCATACCTTACATTGCCGTTGAACAGTTGGCACCTGGACCCCTGTAAACCCACAACAATATAGACGATATCCAAACACAGATATGTAGCTTACTTTCTGTACAATTGTTCTGAGAAGCTGTTAGTGTACTTTGGGTGATTAAAATGTCTGAAACAGATCCATTAATTATGTATTCATTTTATATGTGTACCAGAATGAATTTGCATTTGAACCTAATTTTTTTCTTTTTAAAAAAATTGAACGAAAATGCAATAACGTTGAGACAAATAACTCATAAAGGACACTAATGAGTGGAGGGAGATGGAGTGGAAAGGTTTTAAATGTGTCCCATTATTTAGTAGGATAATTAAGGACACAGTTCTACCATGGCATTTTATTACAGAAATAGATAAGATCCCATCTTATTGCAAGCAGGTGTTGTAATGAAGCAAATCGAGATCACTTTCTGAGAGGTTATTCTGGCCTAGAGAAGATTGCCAATTTACCTAATTCCACCTGCAGCAACTTCAACTTAGGTTGGCAAAGTCAGTGGTGAAGAAAAACAAAAAAGAGAAATCTTCAGTCCTTAATATTGCTTCTGATGGGCTTGGGGTTCAGTGCCAGGGATTCTTGAATTCAGATATTATTTATTTTTATGTTGTTAATAATAAACCCACCATTCATCTGCAAAAGATATGAGGACAAGCTACAGAACATAAAGCAAATGATAAAAAACACAACATGGAAACAATAAAATACATCCTTAAAAAAAAGTTTAAAACGATAGAGCATAACAGATATGAGGGTTAGATCTGCACCGCCAACCAGACTAATGGCATCTCTGGCTTTTGGGATGCAGTTCTCAGCTAAATAAATAACCAAATGTCCATTTTAGGACCATATGTTTAGAAATGCATATTTTTGGGAAAGTGTATCCAGAAATATATACTTAAATACTGTTATAGGATTGTGGGGATAGGTGTGTGAGATCCTTTCTAATTTATAATTGTGTGCCTGTAAGATATATATATATATATATATATGCTTGCTTTCTGTATCCCCACAGCTACTGGCAAAGGGGAGAAAGATCTGATGGACTGTTAATACTGTGAATCTCTCCATCCTAAACTCAGGTTGGAATGTGTGTAAATAAAAACCATATATCCTATAAGACACCATAGCTTCCACTGACCTTCTTTCCAAGGCAACCAAATCCCGGGTAAGTGCAGAAACCACTGGAAGTTTCATACCACTTGGAGACTGGGGTGGTGCTGATACTCTTCTCAGGTCACATACCCTACCAAACCACATCCCTCACCAGCTATGCTCTGCACCCTCCCAGAGTGTTTTGCTTGGCTAGAATGTGTCCTTGAACTTTAAAAATGCTCTGCAGCTGACTGGGTGGAAGACAGAGAAGAATGTGTGTGGAAAGTAGACCACTGTACAAAGATAACATTCACATCCATTGCTCTGCCCACATTAGCTTCTCCTCACACCCGGTACTGCCTCTAGCTCTGCCCAAGTTGGTGGCCGTCACTGCCTCATGTGGGAGCAAATTGCATAGTTCAACTGTACGCTGTGTGAAGGAGTACTTCCTTTTGTCTGTCCTGAATCTTCCAACATTCCGCTTCATTGAATGCCCACAAGTTCTAATGTTAGGCGAGAGGGCATGCAGTTCCTAGAAGGCTGCCCTGGATGGAATTTGATCCTTAGGTTGAAAAAGGGTTTCCACCCCGACATAGACATCGTGCCTATTAAGATGTGTGTGGAAGGGGAGAGAAGCCACATTCACACCATACCTTTATTCTGCTATTATTCCACTTTAAACAATCATAACTTCCCCCAAAGCATCCTGGGAAGTGTAGTTTGTGAAGGGTAGTGAGAGTTGTTAGAAGGCCCTTATTCCATTCACAGAGCTAGCTACAATTTCCAGAGTTCTCTGGGAAGAGGGACAGACCATTAAACCACTCTCAGAATTGTAGCTCTGTGAGGAGAACAGAAGGCTCCTAACAATGCTCAGCACCCTTCACAAACTACCCTTCCCAGGGTTCTTTGGGGGAAGCCAGGACTGTTTAAAGTGGAATGAAAGTGGAATAAGTTTGGAGTGTGAGTGCAGCTAGAGACAAAGAGAGAGAGATGTTTTTCCAAGATTTGTGTTGTTTTTGTGAGGGGGATGGTGGTGGAAATGGGTGAAAGAGGAGGAGAAAGCTTGAGCTGTTTGCCTGGCTTCCCATTGAGAGATCTCAGCCTCTGCATTGCTTTAAACAGTGAGGAAGCTGGATAAAGCAAGAAAGGAAGGAGACACTTCTGCTTTTAAAGGTAAGACTCTGCTCTCATAAACACTTTGTGACTTTCCCTTGTCCCCTAAGGAAATCTGCTGTGTGCAGTCACCACTTGATACCTTCCCTGGCAAAGATGCTATACATCTCCAGTGTTCTCCCACAACAAACCTGGGTGGTTACGGAGAAAGTGGATACTGATATGTTTTTATACCTGTGTCATAACATTAGAACTCATGGACATCCAATGGAATTGAATGTCAGAAGATTTAGGACAGAGAAAAGAAACTATTTCTCTCACAGCACATAGTTAAACTATGGAATTCACTCCCATAAGAGGCAGTGATGGCTACCAGTGTGGGTGGCTTTAGAAGAGGATTAGACAAATTCATGGAGGATAAGGCTATCAATAGCTGGTAACCATAATGGCTATGTTTAGGGATGGGGGAGAAATTTGATTCAGTTGCATTTAAAGCCAAATTTATCGAATTCACACTTTCTGAAGCAATATAAGAAACATAGCCATCCTTCAAAATTCAATGAAATACCATTATCTTAATTTTGTGATGCAGTTCTCCAATTAAACAGTGTAAAATATGCATATATTAGGGATAAATGTTTATAAAAATGAAGATATTAGTGAAATTGCTTGCATAAACGTGTACATTTATCAAAACTGCATACAAAAATGCATTTATTAGAAGAAATTTACACTAAACTGCTGATGAATTTTCATGAGAATTTTATTTTAAAAAACCACATACAAATTGCTGCAGAAACCTTGACTACTGAATTCAAGACTGGAAAAATGAGAATCTGAAAGTGACAGAGCCTTCTATCCCTAGCTATGTACTTCTAGAAACAGTATGCTTCTGAATACCAGTTGCTGGAAACCACAGGAGGGGAGAGTGCTGTTGAGCTAAGGTACCACTTATTTATTTCCTATAGGCATCTGGTTGGCCACTGTGAGAAGAGGATGCAGGGCTAGATGGGCCACTGGCCTGATCCAGCAGGCTCTTCTTGTGTTCTTTTGCCCCTTCACTCAAGAAAGTGGGTAAGAGTGCAGCATTACGGGATCTGTGGCTTGTGGGATGATCATGATTGCTCAATATCCATCTACTTTACGGGCTCTCTAGCTTCACAAATCCAATTTTGCAGCTGCAATTCCTCCTGTACTGGAGAAGCAGATGGGCTGCCTTCTGGATGTTCTCCAAGCTCTGTTGCTTTTTAAAAAAATGTTCTTTGCCGCAAAATACCAACTTTTTAAAAAGCTACTCTAGCTACATAAACAATTTGTTTGAAGAAGCCAGCATCAAAAGGAACTCTGATCCTAAGGCTCCATCACATCGCTTGCTGTTATGACAATACAGACGAGGGGTCCTTGGCTTTTTAAAAACCCAAGGCGATTACAACTGAAGCAGGAATTCTGCTATTTATTTGAAGCTAATGTTTTGCTTCACACTTTATTGCTCACTAACTGTCTTTTCTCTGTATCCATTAAACCTGTTGTGAGCCATTGAGAAAATACCAATTTTTGTCAGTGGGGAATAACGTAATCAGAAATTTTACACTTATTAGATTGCTTCCTATCCTGGGTGGTCATTCATTCTTAATAGCCCCTTCTTATAGTCCCAAGTAGCAATAATGACTTGCGACTAATAAAGTTCTTAATGACACTCTCCAAATTACATAGCTCCGGTACTGCTATAAATTTGCTGGGGAAGCATTAGCTATTTAAAACTTCAAAACAAGCTGAAGAAGTTCTGTGATCCTCCCCCCTCACCTTCTCCCTTTTGGTATAGATGGCACACATCTGGAGAGAACCTGAGAACATTGGGAGGTCTATCATTGCAAATTACAGAGCCAGCTTTGCTATGCAAATTACACTTAATTGGCCTAGTCACTAAACCATTTGCCTTCATTTTCTCAGCGATGGTTTGGATTCCACTTCCATAATGGTATAAATAAATAAATAAAAATGACAGAATGAAGGGGTGGGGCGAATCAGCATTCCAGAATGTCAATCTTTGAAACTTTGTAAAATAATAGAATAGTAGAGTTGGAAGGGGCCTATAAGGCCATCAAGTCCAACCCCCTGCTCAATGCAGGAATCCAACTTAAATCATACCAAACAGGTTGCATTCCAACTGCCTCCAGTGTTGGAGAGCCCACCATCTCCCTAGGTAATTGGTTCCATTGTCATACTGCTCTAACAGTTAGGAAGTTTTTCCTGATGTTCAGCTGAAGTCTGGTTTCCTGTAACTAGAGCCCATTATTCCATGTCCTGCACTCTGGGATGAACAAGAAGACAGTCTGGCCCTCATCTGTGTGACAATTGTTCAAGTGCTTGAAGAGTGCTATCCTATGTCCCCTCAGTCTTCTTTTCTCAAGTAACTTTCTTTGGAGCTGTGCTGGGTTGGGGAACCTCAGGCCAAATGCAACCTCTTTATCTGGCTGTCAGAACATTTCCCAAGTGACATTCCCTTTCCCCAGACCCTTCTCCTCACTGGCCTTGCTTTGTACCCCAAGTATTTTTGCCTGGCTGGAATGATAATGCCTCTTCCTTGTCTGGATGGAGGACAGAGAAGGGTGCGTGAGTGTGTGTAGAAACCAGTCTATGGTACAAAGGTAAAATTTACATTCATTGTTCCACCCACTTTTGCGCCTGGCCTTACCACTGGCATGTGGCCCTCAGAAGGTTGCCCAGAGGGGAAGGCAGCCCTTAGATTTAAAAAGGTTCTCCATCCCTGGCATATGGAGCTGCTTGCAACCTGGCTTATTGCACACGCTGGATTTTGAGACCCTGAAGCAGAGTGAAGGGGAGCTGGTAATGATCTGAGGGCTGGAGTCTTCTCCAGAACCAGAAAAACACTCTAAAGAGGGCTATACATTGGCCTATGAACAGGACTATCACAAAGCATTACAAAGATGTCTGTTTTAATTCCTGTGTCTGTGCTGTTTCAACATCAGTGGCTACTCACCGTCCAATCTTGTTATAGTTAAGCTACATTCATTCACTGAAAATGACTTTTATAGGAAAATATATACTATTTCATTCTGAACTCTGGCAACCAAAAATATCAAATCTTTCCTTTTTTGTGTTCTTCTCCGCATCTTTCTTCTCCATCTTTCCCCAAGCACCTTTAAAAAGTTGCATTTAAAGTCCAACTCCAAAACGAGGGAAGAGATTTTGAAAGAAAGTAATCTTCTTGAATCCTTTTTTTTTTTTTTGTAATTAAGTTAACTCAAGGGCACAGCTAATATTTAGGACTGCTGGATCATTAAATAGCTTAATTGGAAGACAGGTTTGCTGAGAGCATGCACGAATGAGGCCAAGTATATTGGCTGGAAGGGGGGAGAAAAGTTGGTGTCTTTATGAAACATTGACAACTGAGCACAATAAACACATGGGAACGCATGTCAAATGACTGAAAGACAACCCCTTCCATGGCTTCCATGGGCTTGCAAATCACACTCCAGTTATATAATGATCACTGATAGGTCACAAGACAACTGGATGGATTTGTGCTCACTAACTCCCAGGAAATGTATAATTCCAGAGCTGAGCCTAATTTACACAGCCAGCATAGCCAACTACTAGGGACGATGAGAGCTGTAGTCCAACAACATATGGGGAGCCAGATCTGGGAAGACTGCACAATACCCTCCAACATTTCAGAGATGAAGCTGTTTGCATTGATCCAGTCCTCACACCAAGGGCTGCATTCTTCCAAGCTGCGATCCTGTGGCAAAGAACAAGAATACCTATGCATTCAAAATTAAACTAAAGTAAACACATCAACTATACTGTGAACATTCAAGGGGCATTCTTTGAAGATGCTTATCTTGTACAAAAATGCCTTGGGTGTGTTTGCAGAAAAAATGTGCAGGCCTTTGGGGTGGGGTAGATTTTACCATCATTGCTTTTAGATTTTAATGTTTATTTTATTGGTGTGTCATTTTGTGTTATTTTGTTCATTTTGTACGTCGCCCAGAGTGGCTGGATGGCCAGCCAGATGGGCGACTAAGAAATCCAATAAATAAATAAAAATTAATGGACTACATTTATTTATGTTAATGAACCATATTTATTTATTTATGGACATGATCCATTCCTGCTGGCAGCTCCAATGGGTGGGGAACTCACCAACTGTGATCTGGGCAGACCAAAACCAGGACTTCTTTTATCCCTAGTTCAGAGGCAGCATGCTACCTGAATTTCAGTTGCATGCTGCCTCTGAACAGAAAAGGCAGTTGCCATCATATCATGATAGTAGGCTTCCGAGAGGCATCTGTGTGCCTTCTGTTGGAATGAAGTAGATAGACTAAGTGCTCTTTTGTCCTATCTAGCACAGCTTTTGTTAAGTCCTTATATTCTTCTGGAGATGATGGCTACACAAAAATCATCTATGTCTTATTGTCCAGGATTTTTTTTTCCAGTGTCTTCTTCTAGGGATGATGAAGTCTCTCATCATGTCATAATTCCATAATGTGCATTGCTTCATTCAGATTAATGTTTTAGCTTAGACATCCCATGCTATTGGCAAGGAAGGGAAGGAAATCCCCCTCTGAAGTACCATGGTCCCAAGAGAAGTATCACTTCTTTCATTTTGTCTGTTTTTGTTTTAAAAGCACACTAAAAATTTGCTATCTTGATGAGTGGCAAGATTGGTTCCTCTGCAGCAGTTACCTAAATTTTTATGTCAGGAAAACTTTACCCCCACCTAGCCCCTTATGTGCACACCTCTTTCAAAGCCAGTCAGTGAAAAATGACAGCAGGAAGGCAGGAGAATTTGTCTTCATTTGACAGGGACTTCCCATCACTGAACTGTGGACATGGTACAATATTCAACAAACTTGCTGCAAGTCTAGTGGGCTTTGCCAAATCCCTTTTACTCTTCAAGTTTTTGTTTACGTGCCAGCCATAGGTAGCTTTGATCAATGCCAAAACATGAAAACAATAAAGTGAAAGGAAAATATATGGCCAAGCACCTGAAGGCGGCACAGAGGAAATACCACGGGTGCAGTTGAGATAATTTATTGACGATGGGAGGTGAAGGAGAGAGAAATCAGATGATGTAAACAACTACTGAGATGGATTGAATCTGTGGGATTAATTTGTGGAATCTTCAGGTTGATTGACTGCTCGTTTGGGGTTTAGCAGAGGACACTCATATATTGATGAGCTGCGGAAGCTGACTCTGTGGTAAAACTTTCATAGGCACAGAGATGGTAACGGGGCTGTGCAAACTGTGTGGGTCAGGATCTAGGGAGTTGGGGAGAGAGAGAAATTAGCTTCAGTTTGCATTTAAAGGGGAATTTACTTAATTTGCACTTTCCAAAACAAAATGCAAACCAAAACACAACCTCCTTTGAAATTTGCACTTCTCTGAATTTTTCCAGTGCCAAGTAATGTGTCCAAAACATGTGTGTATACTCGGGGAAAGTGTGCATACAAGTGCCTTGATTAGTAAAAATAACATACACAGATGTATTGTATTAGGGAAAATTGCTTTCCAAACATGTGCATGTTAGGCAAAATTAAGGAAATTTTCACTAAAATGCTGATGATTTTTACGTTGACTTTTTTAAAAAAAGCAAACTGATGTGGACATGTGGAGATCTGAAGGCTGGGGAAAAATGAGAAATGGAGAGAAACCAACATTGACAGATTTGTCCATCCCTTGTGAGCACCATTATTTATTGCATTTGTAACCCACCTTTCCTCCAAGGAGCTCAAGGGAGTCTTTATGGCCCCCCTTCCCGTGTTATCCTCACAACAAGCCTGTGAGGTAGTATAGGCTAAGAGACAGTGACTGGCCCAAGGTCGTGGCTGAGGGGTGGTTTAAACTCTGGTTTTTCACCAGGTCCTAGTTCAACACACTCCTTGGTTTGGCATTGCAGTGCTCAACCAGACATGCGTGGATTACACCTTTACAAATAGATATATCTCAATGGCATCACACAGAACGTATGTTATACACCTGGGATAGGGAACTGGAGGCCTAAGAGAACTCTCTGCATCACCCAGCTTTCCAGACACTGCAGACCAACACCTGCTCTCCAGTGCATGCACTTACGGCTCTGGCCCTACTAACATTTGTTTCACTGATCAGCTGTGACCATCATTAGACTTTCCTCATGGTTCACTGACCCTTCCGAGGGAAAGAAATGGCTCCCCACCTTTGTTTTACACATTGGCTGCATTCAGACATGGGGTTTATTATGTTAGTTTTACTGATTATCGTGATAGTGCTTCTGTCCTGATTCTTAACATTCCTTTCATACTGCGGTACCTGTTGTGTTATGGAACTGTGGCTTTTTGACCGATACACCGCCATGTCATACTAAATTTCATTCACACCAGTGGGCGTGGTGTGACACCGCAGAGTGTCATTGGACATGTCACTAGTCCCCTACTCTTGCCACACATGCACCCTTCTGTTCGCCCCGTGATTCCACTGTGAAAATGGTGGGAAAGAACTGAATGTCGCTATATTGCCCCAAATTTCATCACTTTGCTCCTGTAATTTTCTGGGTTAATGGGGTTGCAAATAGATTTTTTCTGGAAGCTATTAACATGGAAATGAGTGCAAAGCTTCCACTATATTCCACTCAATTTCCAGAAGTGGCTTTTATGTTGTGTGAAAGATCAAATAAAATGTGGAAATTGTCAGGTAAGGAAACATCAGGAAGATGGAATAAACTGTCATCTGTGTGCAGCCATCATCCAAGTGAGCTCTCAGGCAGTCACAGGAGGCTGGGACAATGGCATTCCCACAGTCACGTGGAGGCGGGTTTGCCCCCACCTCTCCTGGGCAGGGAGGACTCGGGAGGGTCACTCCCAATTGGGTGAGGGAGTGGGGTGACATGATGTCACAAGTCAATGGGAGGGAGTGGAGCAGACACATTTAAGACTGTTCTACCCCCTAGTTCTTCCTCCTTGAGTCTGATCACGCCCTCCCTCCCTCCCTAATGCAATATGGGCATTGCCTGTCGCCTGACGGGGCCAAGTAGGATTTTTTTGGTTGGGCCCTGCTTTTTGGAGACCTTCACATTTTGCCTACTTTATACTGTTGGGTTAATTTTTTTGGCTTTCCGGGGAGTGGCATGGTTGCACCCCATTTTGGCATTGAGTTCAGGCAGGTGAGGAATTTGGAGGAGAGAGATGTAGATATACTGAGGCATTATTGGGTAAGGCACCCTTCAGGACTCTCGCAGGCCTTCAGGTCTGTGGTTAACTGGGGGGTGCCTGTGTGGACTGTCATGCTCATCGGGGAGAATCTGTGTACAGTGGGGCCAGGATGCATATGTGGAATCCTTTCCCAAGGCTCACCTAGCAAAGAGGGAGTCTTGGCACACATCCTTGTCTGAGGAGCCACAGCTATCAGCTGTGATACATGCCCAGGGGCCTGGGGGGATGGCATCCCCACCAGAATAGTTCAGTTCCTCACCTGCCTGTGTGTTAGAATTAGTTGACTGGATATGTTTGAATTCTGCTTCTAAATATTTTATATTTCATAAATATAACAAAATGCTACGTCATATGAGTCATCTTTGCAGGTGCGGGGGCAAAGGGCATGGAGGCTCTGTGTGACAAAATGGGAGCAGGCCCCATAGTTGCTCAGGCCATTGGACAAGCCTGACCTGGAACTTTCCATAGGGGTCAGGGAAAATCACCTGACCTTCTCTAGTCGATTGCAGTTAAGAGACTTCTCAGCTGATGTGGCTGATCTCTTTTCAGCTCACTTCTTTGACTACAGCTTGAATCCCCACCCCAACATCCCTCATTCGTTCCCCTGCTGAGAGCTCAAGTCCCATGAGACACAGAGGTACTACTAGACAACCACATTTCTCCACAGCATGAGGCTCTCTAGGAGAGGGAAAGGAACTGGATGTAGCCTGCACATCATGCTGCCATTATTTGCTGAAAGTGTTCATTCAGAAATTGGCTGTGCAGCCCTTGAGACCTGAGATCAAGAATAAGCTGTGCAGAGATCCCTTGAGACTTGAAATAAATACATAATAGCAGTGAAGAGATTCCTTTAAGGCTGAAATATATATAGATAGGTGTGTTCATACATGCACGTTCTTCCACTGATACCAGTAGCATCACATGGTGACCTGCATGTATGAATATGACATCACAGAATGCTTATAGACCTCTGCTTTTCTGTTCACCTTTTCCTCCTAAACTACTTTAGAATGATGAGCAGGAGAGGCACCATAGGAAAGGAGAGAGACAGAATGCATTAAGGAACCTGCAAGGTTACACTTGGGAAAGGGTTTCCCTCCCCCAATGTTCCTTTCCCCTGGAAGCTGCACAGGATATATCACTACTTGCCCCACCTTTGGGGAGCCAACATTGTCTGTAATCCTATGCATGTGTACTTGGAACTCAGATGGATTTAGACCACATCTGCACCATACATTTAAAGCACTACAATACTGCTTAAAATAGTCATGGCCCATGGCTGACCCCAAAGAATTCTGGGAACTGTAGTTTGTTAAGGGTGCTGAGAGCTGTTAGGAGATCCCTACTTCCCTACAATTCCCAGAGTGATTTAACAATCAATCTCTCTTCCCAGGGAATTCTGGAATTTGTAGCTTTGTGAGGGGAACAGGGATCTCCTAACAATTCTCAACAGCTTTAACAAACTACAGTTCCCAGGACTCTTTGGGGGCGTGGTAATAAGGTGCTTTAAATGCATAGTGTGGATGTGGCCTGGTGGTGGCTGAAGACTCCATGTCTGTGGGGCATACAGACTTTTATATGAACTTTCAAGGAGCTGTCCAAGGTGCTGAACCTATTTGGGGAAATGTTTCAGCACCTTGGATAGCTTCTTGAAAGTTTGGACTAAAACCTAGAGTGGATTTCACTGCCCTACAGACATGGGGAGCCTTACTTTTGATGTGGCCTTACTTTTGAACAGACATGGTTGTAATGACCTGAATAAGCCTTTGTGACATTAGCATCCACTGAAAACCAATCTCTGTAGCTGCATCTGAAACCTGTTTGTATGGCTTGCAACTAACACACTTTCTACCAGGAAAAGTGGCAAAAACTGCCTAGTCAATTGGATTGTGTATAGTGAGGTCCACTGAATTAGTTCAAAAATCTCTGAACTGTATCTGAGTTTCCATAACTGCTGGGTGAACTGAACATTACATTCATGTTGAGGTAGATCTTCGAATGATTTTTTTCTCTTTAGACTCTTTGGGGCCTTTAAGCTTAAATATCGTAATTGCTGGGGAAAAATGAATTTTCATATCAGTCTCTCCGCGTTTTGACGTTTTATTTGTCCTCTTAAGCATATTTTATACTTCAGCACAGCAGCTTGTAACATTTGGAATGATGGAGAAAAAATGCAGAGGACCATTTGGATGAATTTGAATTTAATTGAATTGAGCTAATGTCGTTTCCACCTTCAGCAGGAATGTGTTTTTCCCCATCCTCACTTCCTCGCAAATGAGGCTCAGGAGGATCCCTCCCAATGGAAGGGAGCTTTTATGGGGTCATGTGTGGGCTTTCAGCCCATAGGGCAGGGGCTGAGCTTGGCTTATAGGTCAGCTCCACCCCTGTCTCTCCCTCTTTGCATTATTGTCACACTCACCTTCTCTCTCTACACATAGGATGGGCTTCACCAGTCACTGCAAAGCAGCTGAGCAGGGTTCTTTGGTTGAATCCTATTTGTAAGCATCCTTCTCATTTTGCTTACTTCATACTACAAGGGTTCAAGTTCAATTGGCTTTAGGTGGAGTCGGGTGCTTGCCTTGTGGCATGGAGTTTGGGCAGGTGAGGAAATTGGGGGGAAATAGGAGTTATACTGGGGCATTGCAATGTTAAAGGGAACCCTTTAGGAAACTGCTAGTGCTTTGTGCCTGGTGCAAACTGTGGGGTGCCCTCATGTCCTGATTTACGCATTAGGGTGAATGCCAGTACAGCAGGGCCCTGGTGCACAGGTTGGTGCACATCCTTGGCTCACTTAACAAGGAAGGACGATCCCCCCCCATTCCTTTGCTGGGGAGTCACAGTCTTTGGCTGAACCACATGCCCAGGGGACTGGAGGAATACTTCTTTACCAAATAGAGATCTTGTCCTCATCTGCCTGTTCAGTTGGAATTTTGGCTAATTTGGTTTAATTTGGTTTATTTTGGTCTGCAGGTCTCCAAATTTTGATGTATTTTAATAAACATAACATTCTTCCCATCTTTCATCTCCCGAGTCCTCCTTGGAGGTGTGGAGGCAAACGTGAACCCAAACGGGTTTGTTTTGTAAAGTGATGAACATGAACTGGAATTAGTTTGTTTATGGACATGAAGAACTTGAAGAAGGACTAGTTCCTTTTTAAACTGAACTTTCCAAGCTGTGGAATTTATTTATTTATTTGATTTATATCCTGAGCCTAGGGTGGCATAAGAAAGCTTCAGCCTTTCTTTGGTTTGTTTTTATTTCAAAGGGCCTTTTTCTTAAATTATCGCATCAGGGATGTTACTTGTTTTATTCTAAACAGAGCTGGCATACTTGCAATGACAAGAAGGAGGGGGAACTTCAGCAAAATCCACCTGTTTCTCTAACCCGGCTGCTTCATCCAACTATACAAGCTTTGGTACAGAGGTGTCAAATGGGCAAATTTATTAGGGTAAACACAACAGCAAATGCAAGTTGACCCCAAACTGACTTTTCACTGTTTTCATTGATTGCATAAATGGGTTTGAGAGATTTGATTTTCACGCAAAATACCCATTTAGCAATCAAGCTGTCACTAGTTGTCCATGCAGGAAATGAAACTCAACGTCAGATTGGCCCTCAGGGAGCCATAAGAAATGACTTTAATGTGCTGATTCAGCTGGAGGAAAGTGCTATTAATATGAGGAATTATAATTCCTACTTGCACATGTATGCAACAGATAGGTAAGAACAGAACAGACCAAGGAGTGGGGGAACCGGAGATCCTGCCTCTGGTTCCAGGCCACAATAAATATTAATCCATAACACTTTTTTGCAGTTAAAAAAACTTCAGTGAACATTTTATTTACATTCACATGTTTTGCATTCAATTCCCCCTAAGATTTAGAGGAAGTTGAATATACAATATGTGAAATGTACAAAAAATATTTTATACTGCATAAAATACATAAAAAACTTCTTTTTTTGCTTTGGTGACTTTTAGACCATGTTCTTGAGGCAACTTTCATACATAACATTAAAAACAACCAACCATAAAAGAGCAATACCACCTACTCTGTGTAACTCAGTGGTAAATGAAGAATACTCTGCACAAGCTTAGTGGCTGCCTTGACCAGCCAACACATGTGTCTAGGGCAGGAGTGGAGAACCTCAGGTCTGGGAGCTGAATGAGGCCCTCTAGATCTCTCAGTCTGGCCCTCAGGACTCTCTCCCAGCCATTCCCCAAGTCACAGCCCTCACCAGCCCTACTCCGTGCCATATTCAGTGCTTGCACCTAGTTGAAATGTGTCCTTAAACTGTGATAGTGACTTTAGCTTGCCTGGATTGCAAGAGTGTGTGTGTGTGTGTGGGGGGACCTTCTGGCTTTTCCATAGCTGGGATGTATAAGCACTACTTCACACACATTTGCCTCTCACCCAGCACTGGGGATTGGGGAGAAATTTGAAGCCAAATCTATTAAATGTGCACTTTCCAAAACAATCTGAGAACTGAAACACAGTTCCTTTGAAATTTGTGTTTATCCAAATTTTGCAGCATAGTTCTTCAACCAAATAATGTTTACAAAAATGCATATATTCGGGGGAAATGTGCTTTAGAATGAATATATTATTAAATATAACATACAAAAATGTGCTATATTACGAGAAATTGCTCATATAAATGTGTGCCTTAGTCATAGCATACAATAATTTCCGTGAGGACTTTTTTGAAAAGTGCAAATTGCAGAAATGTGGAGAACCAAATTTCAAAGTGGAAAAATGAGAAACAGACAGAACTGAAACTGACAAATCCACCCTTCTCTACTAAGAACCCCACTGGCATGGAGCCCCCAGAAGGTTGCCAAGGAAGAAATGCGGCCCTTGCGCTGAAAAAAGATTCCTCACCCCTAGTCTAGTGGGAAAAATGATTCCAGATAAAGCATGATATCATTATCTGCCACTTCACATATTCTGAAGATGTGGCGCTCATCTGGCACTGGAGATGAGAAGCAGGTGATTTGGCATTCACTATATTATACTTAAATATATATCTTGTTACCCCATCCTGAACCTTGAGGAAAGGGCAGGATGCACAAGATTGTACAGCGGCAGTTTGTTCAGCAGAAAAATTTCAAATGATTTTGTGCTGCTCCTGCAGCTGTGTAAAGGGCATGTAATTGACACTCTGATAAAGCCTTTATTCAGAAGAGGCCTATCTCCAAATGCAGCAGCCCAAGAGAAGATGAAAGGAAACTGTACAATAAAAATGGCACAAATAATTAAAATAGCAATGTAGGTATCACCTGCGGTGATAGAAGACCAGTTTGGTAGTCAAGTTCATGCCGCTTTGAAGAAGCTTCAAAATCAGTTTCACAAAGTTCTTTGGCAGATGAAAGAGAAGATTTTAAAAAAGCCCTGCAAATGTCCTAAAAAAAACAGTGATAAATCACTGTGGTTAAGCAACAGCAGCAACAATTGAGAGAGTAACGAAAGGACATTATACTGTGGCTATATATTAAAAGGACATTTAAAGCAAATCCCCCCTCCCAAAGAATCCTGGGAACTGTAGTTTGTTAACGGAGCTGGGAATTGCAGCTCTGTCAGGGGTAAACTACAATTCACAGGATTCTTTGGGGGGGATGTGTTTTAAATGTGCTGTAGATGTATGCAGCCTGTGTTAGCAGCCATTCTTCAGTATCAGAAATTGAGTACCCTCGTTTTGGCATGCATAGGAACAGATCAGGCTAAGGGGCTTTATAGATTAGATAATGGGACATTATGCAGTGTGGAGAGAGGGGCTGGAGAGCAGAAGGAGATGCAAGACACAAACCCTATCAGAAAAGTACAAGTGAAAGAAGAGGGATGAGTGAATTTTGTTCTGTTCCATCCTTCTTGTTCCGAGGACTGGTGCTGCCCAGTGTTCCACACTGTCTTCCTTCAATTTTAGTGTGGAGAATTTCTAAAAGTAATGCTAGAATTGGGGCATGGGCTGTTGGATTCCACTTTCAGTTCCTTCAGTTCCTTCACATCATTTTCAGTTCATTTACAACTTCCGCCTCCCATCATCTCCCATCAATGGAGCATGATACACACATGTGCCTGCATGCATGGATGCACTAGGGATGGGAATGCAATCCCAGGATTTTACAGTCTGGAAATGTTTCTGGATGGTAACTTGTTGGGGTAGATTGCCATTGGCTTCTTGAGGAGTGTATTAGGTTTTGTTGTTGCTATGTGGAGAACTGAAGTGAAATTTTGAGGGGGGGGGGAAATCCTGTTTATTTGGATATCCCTCCCCTCTCCCAAAATGGTGCAGTGGTAAAATTATGAAATGATGGAATTCCATCATTACACATATATAGTGCAGATGTGGGTTTAGACTGATCTAGTAGGGCTCTCTTATATTATTATGCTTGTCTGATATAGATCTGCATAACTTGTGACTTACATATCCAAACACCATCAGCCATGTATGGCAGCCCACCAGAGGCTTTCTTTCTTTCTTTCTTTCTTTCTTTCTTTCTTTCTTTCTTTCTTTCTTTCTTTCTTTCTTTCTTTCTTTCTTTCTTTCTTTCTTTCTTTCTTCCTCCCTCCTTCCTTCCTCCCTCCCTCCCTCCCTCCCTTCCTTCCTTCCTTCCTTCCTTTCTTTCTTTCTTTCTTTCTTTCTTTCTTTCTTTCTTTCTTTCTTTCTTTCTTTCTTTCTTTCTTTCTTTCTTTCTGGAAATGCAGAATCTTTGTAAGCATCTGACAGTCCACCATGTACGGCTAGTGGGCTCTGTTAGGTTGGTGTCTCTCTGGTCTGGTTCAATGAATACTTAAACAGCTGCTGCGATTATTCGTTTTCTCACTCCATACCAGTCAACATATTCTGAGTGACAGAAACATCTCAGGGGGAAAAATAATGATCTGCCCTTTGCAAGAAGAGAATGTCTAACATTTCTAATGCATTAAGAGGGGTGGGTATACTTTCAACATCCCAACCCCCACCTAAGAGAGCTTAAGGAAACATCTCTTGGTGTTTCAGTATATTGGAATAGATTTGATTGTTATCGTCTTCTTTCTTGTTAATGTCCTTGTAGCAAATGTTACATATTTATTCTTGTTCATGCTTTGAGAGTCCATTTAACTTTTGAATGAAGGGAAGAACACTTAGAGGAGCAGTCAAAGATGACAGAATATTGTTAAAAAGCTATCATATCTTCAGACCCATCTGGTGCTACCACAGCAGCAATGTGTTACAAGCTAATAAAATTACTACGAGAGATGAGGAAAACCAGCATTGGGAAATAATTTTCTTTGCTTCCCTCCATCTTTTAAAAGTCTTTCCACATTTGTTTTATAGTGGAGAGAATTAAAGTTGCCCTGTGTCATTGGAACTGCAGTTTTGAACAACTGGTTGCAAAACTGTGTCTGTTTCACGGTCACTCAGTTTTGATGATTAAGCCAAAATGCTTTGCTCCCTTCTTTCTGAAAAGGATGGGAATGTTCCAATAATGTAAAAGGATGGTCTTAAAGTGTAGTCCTGAAGTGCTTAGTGTGTGTGTGTGTGTGTGTGTATGCACACACATGTGCACATGAGAGAGAAAAGATATCCCACCCTTCCTTCTAGAAGGAGCCCAGGGTGGCAAAAAAACCCACTAATAACACTCCAGAACATAATAAAAACAAACTTTAAAATATATTAAAACCAAACATCTTTAAAAACACACACACACACACACATATATATATATAAACGTAATTGTGATTAACCAAACAGCTGCTAACATACAAATGCTGCTACTAAGGTGGCAGTTATAGTACTTTGAGGATGGAATGCTCAGAGGGGCTTCATTTGCAGAAGCTAAGTAGTGGTGGTACTGTCCTCCAGGTTCAGGCCATGTGGTGCCAATGTGTCCAGAGAGTAAATCCAAAAGTTCTTCCTTTTGGTCAATGCTGCTGGATCTGCTGGCATCTCTATCGCTGTTATGGAAAAGTCCAACAGGCTGTGACCCTCTATGTTAAAATGCTTTGCAACTGGTTGCTCTACTTTTTTTGGTCAAGATTGCAGACTTGTGGTTCCTGAAGCACGTGCGTAGGTCAGTTGTGGTCTTTCCTACATATTGAATATGACATCCTGGTCTTTTGCACTCGATGATGTAAACTATATTGCAGGACCTGCCGGTGATATTCTGTTTGATGTAATATGTCCTGCCTGTCCTAGTGCTTGTAAAAGTGGCTGTCTCCCTGAGGTACACACAGATGATACAGCGTTTGGAGTGACAAGGATGAGACCCTGGATTGGTGATAGGTGGCTTAAGCACAGGTCTCACCAACAGTCTGCACAAATTAATAGGTTGGCGAAATGCTACAACAGGAGGCCTGCTGATGGCTCTAGCAAGATGTTCAGAGTTTGCCAGCAATGGGTAGCTCTCCCTGATTGCTCGGTGATAGTTAGGAGATGCTGGATGGAAATCTACCACAAATGGAATCCGTTGCTCTCTGCCCTTTGACACCTCAGTATGATGGAGGAGGTTTTCTCTGGACAGAATGGAGGCTCGGTGGATGTTGCAATTGATAATATGTGGAGAATATCCTCTTAGAAGAAGGTGTTCTTTAAGTTCACTGATCCTTCTCTGGTATTTATCTTCAGTGTTGCAAATAAGTTTGATTCTCAGAGCTAAGCTATACACAATGTTCTTCTTTATATGCCTAGGATGGCAGGATTTCCAGTTTAAATAGGTGTGGGCATCAGTGGGTTTGCTGTAGAGATCACTGGCTATTTTGTTGTTTTCAGTTGTGAGAAAGACATCCAGAAAAGGGATGTGCGGATTGTCATTTGTACTATTAAATGTAAACTTAATAGAGGGATGGATAGAGTTGATGTAATTTTTAAATTGTTCCAAACTCTCTTTATCATTCGTCCAGACTATAAAGATGTCGTCAATGTATCACCACCATATAAGTGGTTTCTTGAGGATCTCCTGTTCCAGTTAACCCATAAAGAGATTCATATATGAAGGAGCCATGTGAGTCCCCATAGCTGTGCCTTGTAGTTGCAGGTAGTGTTCTCCATTGAATGTAAAGTTGTTACAAGTCAGGACTTTATATATATATAAAGCATTGAAAACATCTTTAAAAGCAATTCTGACACAGACTCAGACTGGGATAAGGTCTCTACTTAAAAGGCTTGTTGAAAGAGGAAGGTCTTCAGTAGGCACCTAAAATATAGCAGAGATTGGACATGTATAATATTTAAGGGGAGGGAATTCCAAAGGGTAAGTGTCACAACACTAAAAGTCATCTTTCTGTGTTGTACAGAATGGACCTCCTGATAAGATGGTATCTGCAGGAGGTCCTCATCTGCACAGTGCAGTGATCAATTGGATATATAAGGGGTAAGGCGATGATGATGGGAATTACAGGTGGTGGAAGTTGAGTAGCCAGCCCTGAAGACTGCATGACCCAGGCTGATCCTTGCACCAACTCTGTGGAATAGCATTGGCTGAAGCATCTCTGGGATAAGAGGACTGTGGGCATCAACTGTGTTCTATCGAAAACCCCAAAAGAAGATCTGTGGTTTCCAAAGTGTCTTCTGGAGAGTACCTTTTTGTGACATCCTCACACACAACTCTGCCCTCCATTCAGACAAGCAAGAAGGCTAATCCGAGTTCAAGGACACTTTCCAGCCAGGCAAAAGGACTTTGAGGCAGGGCCAGTGACTGAGGATTGTGGCCTGGGGAGATCTGCTACGGCCCTTTAGAGAGGCCTGGAGAAGAACATTTGGCCCCTGGGCCTGAGACTTCCCACCTCTGCCCTATTACATCATGTCCCCCTCATCCTGTGGCATGTAGAGCAGATCCAAGTGTCTTCCTGTGTGCTAGTTAAGGGATGCTTGAGAATTTCAGTTCCGTTCACTTTTCAAGCAGAATTTATCAAATTTGCAAACACAGCCGTCCTTCCAAATTCTCATTTATTACGCCAACTAAGCAATATTTACAAAAATGCGTGCATAGAAACCAATACGTGAGTGAAACTAACATGCAGAAAGGCATGATATGATGAGATGTTGCTTGCAACAATGTGCACCTTTGCCAAAACTGTCTACAAAAATGTCTTCATTTGGAGAAATTTGCACTAACATGGTGAAGAATTTTCATGAGGATTTGTTTTTTGTTTTTTTAAAGTTCACAGATCGCTGTAGAAATGCAGAGGACTGAATTTAACATGGGGAAAACGAGAAAACGAGAGGACCGAAACAGACAGATCTTTTCCATTCCTAGCGCTAGTACTTGTTTCAAAGCCTACAGGTAGTGAACCACTCTAGGTACATTGCAAGGGATCAGTTCTATGACGTAGGTTAATAGTTTCTTCATCCCAGCTACAGCATTACGAAATGTTAACATGTAACAATATGGTGACAGATTTTCTCTCCCTGTCTCCCTTCCTGTCCGTCTTGATATTGTCACAGTTCAAGCCAGCTGCAAAATGATCCGCTGCATTACAGACAAATCACACTGCAGTTATTTTTGTGAATGTAAGAAGTCATTTTGTTTCAGTTCTGTCATTAACTGAGGTGAACTTGAAACCCAGCAGTTAGCCAAAATGACAGGGAAGAATTTTTCTGCATCTTAATTGTTGAAGCCAGGAGCGCTGATGTTGAAGGAGGATTAGCAAAATTGTGCCTGGAACAGACAGCCTTTGTTTTTGCAGTGCCGATGCATACAGGTTTCAATTGAGCTGATGCATCTTAATGCATGTGTGCACAAATCGCTCTCGGCTCCCCGTCACCTCAATCATTGCTGTACAGGCACAGCGCCCCGCATGAAGTTTCCTCCTGCTGTCACGTGGCTACATCACCTCCCTTAATCTCAAATGGCCACCTGAGCTCCGTGTGATAGACATTTTATCTCATTGCTGACTCAATCCTTGCCCTTTTCAGCGGCGGTGTTGTCAGATTTATCCAGAACTGCTGCATGAATCAAGATTTCAGATGGAAAATTCTATTTGACATTCATGACTAATTTCTCTTCCACCCCCTCATTTTTTCCTTTCCCCACTCCCTTATTATTTATAGTCCATATGACAATTATATTGGAGTTACAGTAAATGGGGAAAAGAGGGTCAGGGAATAACTCTCCTAGTATGCCCCCACTCTCTCTCTGTATATATATATATAATAACTTACATTTAAATCCTGCCTTTCCTCCAAAAGGAGCCCAGGGTGGCAAAAAACAAGGAATAAAACAATAGAAACACCTTAAAGACAATTCCAATACAGATGCAGACTGAGATAAAGTCCTCTATTTAAAAAGCTTGTTGAAAGAGGAAGGTCTTCATTGGGCACTAAAAAGACTACAGAGATTATGCCTGTCTAATATTTAAGGGGAGGGAATTCCAAAGGGTAAGAGCCATAGCACTAAAGTCCTGATTCCTATATTCCTATATCTATATATACACAGCATTTATGTACCTCCTAAGCATGTGTGGGTAACCTTTTGCACTCCAGATTAAGGATGGGGGAGAAATTTGATTCAGTTCACATTTCGAGCTGCATCTATCCAAGTCACACTTTCCAAAACAATATGAGAACTGAGGCACAGCCATCCTTCAAAATTTGCCCTTATTCTAATTTTGTGATGCAGTTCTCCAACGGATGTTTACAAAAATGCATGTATTAGGGGGAAGAGTGCATAAAAATGAATACATGAGTGAAAATAACATACAAAAATACTTATATGATGAGAATTGCTGGCAAAAATGTGTACGTTGGTCAAAACTGTCTTTGTGTTTCTTGGGAGAATTTCAAACAAAAATGTTGAAGGATTTTCCTGGTTGTTTTTTTAATCGCAAATGGCTGTAGAAATGTGGATAACTGAAATTAAGGTTGGAAAAATGAGAAACTGAGACAACCGAAACTGACAGGTCTTTCTATCCCTACTCCAGATGTTGCCTAACTACAACTTCCATGAGCCACAGCAAGCATGGCCAATGTTTGCAGTAGTTCAGGAACATCTGGAGGGCCAAATGCTTTCCACACCTGTTCTTAATAGTACTCAAAGTGGTTCATTATGATAGTATTATTCGTGGCTCAAGCCTGTAAGCAGCGGTATAGTTGTGTATTTTGAAGTACAGCATCTCATCATGAAGTGCATAAGGAGAATACAGCAATGCAGGCTGCTGAGCTGATCCAGAGTATATTATTATTATTATTTATTGAATTAATATCCCATGCTTCCTCCCAAAGGATCCAAGGATGCAAACACATCAACAAAACAATTTAACAACAGCAACAAAAACACTCTAAAAACTTAAAAATCATAAAAAAAGTTTAAAAACATTCTAAAAGCTGCTAAACAGTGGAAAACATTCTTCCACCCACTGATCTCCAGGTTGCCTTCAAGTATCATAATGCCCATTTTAGTAGGATCAGCATGGCTGCAATCCTTTGTATAGTTCCGTGGGAGAAAGAACCATTGAACTAAGTGGCAGTTACTTCTCATTGTGTAGATGTATATAGGTCTTTATAATACTTTGGTCATGCCTAGCCTGCCACCAGACATGGAGTACTTTTGAGGAGTAGGCAGGGTCCCTGTAACTAGTGCCGAGGATCCCCCTTGAGGGACCCTCTAGGTTTGCACCTGCTGGAGAACCCCCTAGAATTGAACGGTGGTGGTTGGTGGTTCCACCAAATGAACTGCCTTGTGGTCCATCACTGCTTGTTGGGACGGGGAATGCTAGGGGAAGATTCTGCACACAGAGACACATTGTCACCCATGTACCAGGACACTGCAGGGCTTAAGGAGGACAGTGCTGAGATCGAAGCAGTGCCAAGTGCACACTGTATTGACCTCTGTGCTATCGTGCCCTGCCTCCACATCACACCACTAAGTGGGTAGAAATCTGGAACTCTCTTATTTATTTATTTATTTAATTACATTTCTAGACCGCCCTATAGCAGAAAGCTCTCAGGGCGGTGTACAACACCGGCTTCTTGATAGTAATCTGAGCATTCTCAGAAGAAAATACCAGCATCTAGGAATGAAGAAAAAAACAAGCTGGAATGCAGCTGCAAGCCCTCCCCCCCCCTTGCCAGTGTCTTCCCTCTTCTCTCATCAGGTTTGAAAAAGGGGCAGACAGGTTGTATGGGAGGCTGCTAGGAGTCCCATCAGTGGAGGCTGGTCTTTTGGGGCTGATGTGGTACTGCTCAACCAACCTCATCCAGCACCCGTCTGCTTGCCTTCCCACTTACAATCAGCCCTGGCTGTCTGCTTCCTTTTCCTTAGTCTCAGTGTTGCTCCTTGTAGAACTCAGCAGGGAGGAGGAGGTGGAGCGAATTAGAATTAGTTGGCTCTGGCTTCTGTTTGTTTCCCCCTGCCTTCTGCCCCACATCCCCCAATGGTCACCAGCCATCACTAAGTGCCATAGTGAGTAATTATGAGCTGAGCCAAAAATCAGGAGTGTTGGGTTCATAATCACTGGCCATTATTTAAAAGTGGGGATTTCTAAAATCCCAAGTTCCAAAACTTTCCATTTTCTATCCTAATGGCATGTTAAAGATGAAGTATTACCCATGTTGGCTGTGGCTGTTGTGCATAACTTGCATTTTCACCTTTAACCAAAATTGTTGAGATTAGCCGGTTGGCATTATTAACTATGTGCAACCTGACAGAATGAGTGCAAGGGACAAGAAATACGATTGTCAGCTCATCCCCTTCTCCCCCGCCCCACACCTCTCAAGGTTTTCAAGAAATAACTTCATATTTCTGAGGTTTGGCATTTCATCAGCAGGTGACGAAATGCAGAGTATGCTCCGTATTAAAATAATTTATCAAAGGAAGGTCTAGTCAAACAAACAGGACATGAAACAGAAATATTGCCTTTAGATAGCAGGGGCAGGGGTTAAGGCTTGCCTTCTGTTTTGACTGCACACTGTCAGTCTTTATTCTAGCAGTTTATTTATTTATTATTCAATTTATATCCCGTTCTTCCTCCCACCAGGAGCCCAGGACAGCAAACAAAAACACTAAAAACACTTTAAAACATCATAAAAGCAGACTTTGAAAATGGAAATGGACTGCCTTCAAGTTGATCCCAACTTATGGCGACCCAATGAATAGGTCAAGTCGCAATCTGGCTTCCTGCAACTTGAGCCCATTATTCTGTGTCCTGCACTGTGGGATGATCGAGAAGAGATCCCGGCCCTCCTCTATGTGACAACCTTTCGTGTACTTGAAGAGTGCTATCATATCTCCCCTCAGTCTTCTCTTCTCCAGGCTAAACATGCCCAGTTCTTTCAGTCTCTCCTCATAGGGTTTTTTGTTTCCAGTCCCCTGATCATCATTGTTGCCCTCCTCTGAACCTGTTCCAGTTTGTCTGCATCCTTCTTGAAGTGCGGAGATCAGAACTTGATGCAGTATTCAAGATGAGGCCTAACCCGTGCTGAATAGAGGGAAACTAGTATTTCACACGATTTGGATATACTTCTGTAAATGCAGCCTAATATAGCATTTGCCTTTTTTTTTTTTAGCAGCCACATCATATTCAGCTTGTGATCAATGACAATTCCAAGATCCTTCTCACATGTCGTATTGCTGACCCAAGTATCCCCCATCTTATAACTGTGCATTATTTACTATGGCTTATTTACACATGTCCCTCCTTCTGGATTCCATTCAGGCATGTAATCATGTCCATAGATAGTATATCTATGGATGAGACTGCCCAGAGAACAGGTGTGGGGAACCTTTGGCTCTTTACATGTTGATGAATTACACCTTCCATAGCCCTAGCATGCATGGCCAATGGCCAGGTATGATGGGAGTTGTAGTTCAGTAACATCTATAGGGCCAAAGGTCCCCCATACCTACCACAGAATACACAATCTTATCCCTAGCAAATCACCAGGATACAGAGTTAAGGTAGATGTACAGATTATTCTTATGCTCTATATTGCACCTGGGTCAGAATGCTGGGGAGATCCACATCCTTCACAGTGACAAAAGGAATTCCTTATTTGTTTCAAGTCATCTCATTGTCACAATTCCACAACCTACAAGAGGACAAGAAGTGAGTATGGACCTGGAAGTATGCATGCCGGTCCCAAGGTCAATGCTCAATGGGTGTGCCAGCTCCATCTCTGACTTTTCTATGTTAAGTAGGAACGTCTGCAGGGGACGTCTGGCCAGGGGACAAGGCATACTTCAGTATTGTATACACTGTGTCTTTCAGACCATGGTATTCCTGATCTCTATGTATAGATGTGAAAGTTGGACAGTGAAAAAAGTGGATAAGAGAACAATAATTTGAAATGTGGTATTGAAGGAGAGCTTTGTGCATACCATGGACTGTGAAGAAGACAAATAATTGGGTGTTAGAACAAATTAAACCAGAACTATCACTAGAAGCTAAAATGATGAAACTGAGGTTATCATACTTTGGACACATCATGAGATATATATACATGAGAAGACATAATTCATTAGAAAAGACAATAATGGTAGGAAAAACAAAAGGGAGTAGAAAAATAGGAAGGTCTAACAAGAGATTGATTGATTGCATAATGGAAGCCACAGACCTGAACTTACAAGATCTGAACAGGATGGTTCATGACAGATGCTGTTGGAGGTCACTGATTCATATGACCTGGGAGAGCAGGGTTCGAATCCCCACATAGCCATGAAGCTCACTGGGTGACCTTGCACCAGTCACTGCCTCTCAGCCTCATGAAAACCCTATTCATTGGGTCGCCATAAGTCAGAATCGACTTGAAGGCAGTACATTTACATTTTACAACAACAATGAACATCTGAAAGAAGGCTCAACCTTTTGACTCCCAGAGGCCTATAATCCTTCCCAGGAAGAAAAGTCAGAACACTTAGACAAGAACAGATTGTGTGGAGACTGTAGCTCAACACTGGAGCACATGTTTTGCATGCAGGGCCACTTAGAAGTGGATAAATGAGTTACTGATGTATCGGGCTGAGAGCCAGCAGCGGCCCCAGACTCTGAGCTCTTTTTTAAGGAGAAAAACAAAGTTATGAAGCAAAATTCACAAGTGCTGATCATTTTATTTGGGGAACCTCCATTCGACCTGCAAAAGAGGACACAAATTTGCATATGGCACAAATCATATGCATTTTTATGCAAATATGCCCCCTTTTGCAAATGGGTTGGAGGGCCAAATCTACATATAGTGTACTGTGCCCAGCAAATTCTCCTGGCACCCCTGCTTGCATGAAGAAGGTCCTAGACTCAGTTCCCATTATCTCCACTTGCCAGGTGGGAGAGCTGGTAAAGATCCTGCCTGAATCCCTTGAAGCAAATACCAGTTGAAGCAGACAGGGCAGACAAATGGACCAATGGTTTGATGAAGTTGTGGGCCTGTGGCTTTCAAGGAGTAAATAGCATTAAAATGGATTGTAGTTTTTATGGAAAACTTTTGCAGTCTTAAAAGAACATGATCAGTAAAGACATTTCATGTAATGCATTATGTTATTAAACAGGTAAGGTCAAATTCAAGGGAAAGCAGGACATTGCCCTACATTTGGCTGCTGTTTTTCTTGATATTTCTATCACAAGTTAATTTATTAGCTGTTGTTTATGATGAAGGATTAGTCATAGGAGAGTGTTTAGCCTTCCCAGCGTTGATGGTTAGGTCAACAAGACTTGTTCCCTGTATGATTAAAGCAATGGCCTTTTAGTCTCCTTTAGAGCATATAAAGTGAGTGGCAGTGAGGAAAGGGGAAGTGGCAGCTTGCCAATTATATAAAAAGGCTCTTTCAAAAAAGGCCAGCCCCATAGCTAATAAGCACTTAATTATTTTAATCTCTTAATGAAAATAAAAAAAAGAGGATTTAACCTCCTGCCTGGCTGCCAGGTAAAAGTACAGTAAACAATCAAATCCCCCCTCCAAAACAAAGCAAAACAAAACAGCTTAATTTAAAAGTTGTGTATGGGATGTGTTGATACAAATCAGGAAAGAGAGCAGTAAATCCTAGTTTGCAGTTACTTCTAAGCTGTGCCTATCCTGGGCAGCCATACCAGGCAAGGACAGAGTCTGGCCTTCAACAATGAATTCCAGAACATATGAGCAGGTTTCTGTTAAGACTGAGCCCATATCCTTAGATTTCTCCCTCTCCTCCCCCTGGTACATGCATACTTCATCACCTTGCACACAATCTGTGCAATTGGGGGGGGGGAGGTGAAGCTCATCCCCCGCCTTCTTGGTGGACTTGGGGATGGCAATCACACTGCCATCTGTTTCTGAGGGACATCCTCCCCCCCCAATTGGTCACATCCACACATACATTTAAAGCACTATTATACCATTTGAACAGTCAAGGAGAATCATTTGAATTCTCCATGGACTCCTGTAGTTCCCTGTAGTTTGTTGTTAAGGGTGCTGGGATTTGTAGCTCTGTGAGGGTATGACCTGTTCATAGGAACATAGGGAGCTGCCTTATACAGACCCAGACTATTGGTCCATCTAGCTCAATATTGTCTACACTGACTGGCAGTGGCTCTCCAGGGTTTCAGGCAGGAGTCTGCCCCAGCCCTATCTGGAGATGCTGGGGTTTGAACCTGGGCCCTTCTGCATACAAGGTAGATGCTCTACCACTAAGCTACAGCCCTTCCCAAGGGCTAGAGGCCTGGTGGGCTGCATTCATCCCCTGAGCATGTGATGTTCCACCCTTGTTCTACTGAATACCTACAGGTTTGGGGTGAAGCCTGCCTTCTGCCATGATGGCACTTCAGCCATCCCTGACCACCCTAACAACACACTTATTTAAAATGGTTTTATCTGGCCTTTCCTAAAAAGATCTGGGACAGTAGCAACAGCAACAGGGAAATACAAATATAACAAAAACCATGGAAAGCATAATCGTCAAAGCAAAAAAAAAAATGCAGGAGAGGATCAGCTGATAAAAAAGCAATACGAGCAACAGTTAAAAACAACCCGACAGGTTTCAGTGATGGATTTCCTAAAAAATCAAGGTCTTCATACAGAGGCAGAAGACCATGAGAGAAAGGTAGAGTGGATCTCCCTAGACAGGGAGTACCAGAGCTTGGGAGTGCCAGAAGTTTTTGAAAAAGACTTAAGAAAAAACAGGATCAGAAGTTATGTTTTGTAGGAGAGAGGGGAGGGAAAAGTACAAACTACAATCCTATGCACACTGCAATTCACTAAGACTGAATTTTGAATAGACAGAACTAGGATTGTCCCTCACCCCCATTCTGGCTGCTCTTCCTTCAAAGTACAGCCTTTACACATCTGAATTGAAAGAAAATAAAACTGATACACACACACACTTTTTAAAAACTCAACTGCTGCATTATTCATTGCACCAATATACAGTATCTCTATGGTTGCATGCCTGTCCAGATCCACAATTAGTCATGCATTAGAATTAGTTAAGGCATTGGACCAGGTCTGAGAAAACAATAATCCTTTAGATGGCCCACCATCACTTACCCATCATCCTTGATCATTGGCTGTGGTGGGTGGCTGGGGCTGATGGGAACTGGAACTATCTACATCAGGAGGGCCACTGGCTCCTCACCTTGGCACTAGATTTATCCCAGGGCAAAACAACCAAACAACGTATAAGTGTACTTACCATAAAGATAAATTTATCACACATTAGCTGTGCTTCTACTTCTCTTGCATCATCCCTCTAGAAACAACTTTGGCATTGCTACAAGTCATGTTTGCTTTTTGAATTAAGGCTTCATACGGTCATGGTGACTATAGAACTTGGCAAGTGGACCTTCTTGGGTCTCAAGGGCTGGTTTAAAGATTTACAGGAAACCACAGCATTTGAGATCCTTGATGCAGTCTGGCTCGTTTTCAGCCTCTGCTTTAAGCAGCTTCATCTCTTTCCATTTCATTTTAGCAAACGACGGCTATGACATTTTATTGCTGATACCAATACACATCATAAAAACATCATAAAACTGCAATAGATATTTTAATAACTTTGGGTCAGATGTCATTAGGACACATGGGGAATTTCCCCCCCCCCCCCATTTTTGTTGTTGAGTCATTTGGCAGTGTCTTCCTAGTTAAGAAATCTGAAAAGGTAAAAAATGATATAATAATTATGACTTTATAATTTTAGAAAATGCTTATGGTGTATATGAATCAGTGATGGAAAACAAGCCAATTCCTATCTTATGCAAAATTCCTACATATAATGTTATAATAATATTTACATGCTCCCATTTGCTTTACTCCATTGTCTTCCTCATCAAATAGTTGACATCAAGTCCACACGAACAACCAAACTGCCCTGAAGCAAGATCTCTTATCCAGGTGAACCTTCACTTTCTGCATCACCCTATTCCTACTGTTACAACCAAAGATGCCAGTAAAACTCAGTAAGTATAGTTCTGGAAATGAGTTTCGAGGAGTCAAAATGACCACCTCAAAAATCATTACAATCCACATATTCTTCTTTAGCTCACATTAGAATCCTTGAAATAGTTTTTGGAATGTAAAGCAACACCACTGGGATTTTCATGCCAAGAAACAAGACAAAAATACTCTCCCACAGAAGGGATTCATGCTCAAAATCTTTGGGATTTCACAGTCATATTAGCTTCCCTCTCTTTTGTGGTGGTTTTCTTATATCATCCTTTGCATTAATGTTTAAGTAAGCATATTCCTTCTCTAAATTGTCCTTCCTATAGGAGGGTAATATGAGCATGTATTGGAAGATCGTGATTCAAAACTACTGCCAAATGTTAGCACCACCTAGTCCAGAGGTAGCCAAAATGGTGCCCTCCAGATGCTGTAGAATACAAGTCCCATCAGCCCCTGCAGCATGGGCATGGTTGGGGATGACTGAACATGTAGCCCAGAATATCTGGAGAGCATCCTGTTGGCTACCACTAATCTAGACTATGCCTACATTAGAGTGATGTTAGTCTTATATGAGTTTAACCGCTAGAGAGAGTCTTAGCTCCTCCATCTCCGACATCCAGGTTTCCTTGAAAAGTGGTCATGAACAAATTTCAGGCTATTCTGTAGCTATGCACTCTGTTTCGAGCCTGAGGATTAAATTTATCTGGTATTTTTGATTTCTATTACACAGGGGTTCATAAAAAAACACTTGGCATATTCAGTGGAAAATGAATAATTCTGGGTTACACAATAATGTATACTATTTACAGAAATGCGTGTATGCAATATGCCAACCTTAGGAACATATGAAGTTGCCTTACACTGAGTCAAACCATTGGTCCATCCAGTTAAGTACTGTCTACATTGATTGGCAGTGGCTCTCCAGGTTTCCAGGCAGGAGTTTCTCCCAGCCCTACCAGCAGGTGCAGGGGATTGAACTTGGGATATTCTGCATGTGAGGCAGATGCTCTACCACTGAGCAATGGCCCTTGGTTGCAACCTTTAGGACCATAAGTAGTGTGGTGGGGCAGCCATGTGTTTAATGTGTGTGACGCAAAGGAATAAAGAAATTCTAAGTACTGATATAATATGAGGAAGTAGCATTTAAGGGCACATAAGAAACTGAAAGGTCATCAGACTAATTGCATAATTGCAATCTCAAATCTTCTAGCCCAATTATGTCTACGTTAAAAGTTATGACCATCACCAGCTGAGGGTTGGAACATTCAAACAATACAGCCTGAGGTCTTGGATATGTTTCACTTGGTTATCCTTTGCCTTATGAAGGTCTCTGCAATGCTGCAAAGTTGACAGTAATCATAAATAAAATAAGACGGGAAAATGGTCCATAATGTAACTCTCCTTTGGCTTAATTCTTTTCATTAATCTCCCTTATTGGTTGTGGCATGCACTTGTTTGAGATGGTGAAGGTCTAATAGCCCCATTTCTCTTACCATCATCCCTATGTAGAGCTGTCGATCAATGACAATTATTCCTTAATGAACATGTAACGATGGGCAAGCCTAGGGAGAAAGGAACAAATAAATCCTTCATTATAGTCTTGATTACAAGCTAGCTGAGTCTCTTGTCAGTGTGGCGTGCTGTGCAGTTTTGTTTACTCAACATCTTCAGTTAGTAATCAGTTGGATCAATGGCCGAGGAGAGCTGGAAATCTTCAATTGGGCAAGCAAGCCAGATCTATAGCAAGAAGAAAGTAGTCAAGTTTTTGCCATCTCTTGAGCAGTCTTCTGAGACCTCAGGAAAAATGATATTGTATTTAGAAATGGATGGATATGTCACTTTCAGATTCTCATTTCTCTTAAGTTTGGTTTGCCCCATTTCCCCACATGTTTGTGATTGCAGCAAAATTTAAATCCCTTTTCTTGCATGTTTTCTAATATATGCATTTTTGTGTGCCGTTCTCCCTCACATGTGCACATTTCCAAGCAATTTTCCACTAATATATATATGCACATGGTCTGTGGGCTGTCATCTATCTAATCTCTGACTTAACCCAGGCTACATTCAGATACAGGGTTTATTGCATTGTTTTTCCCAGTTGTAATGCTAGCGCTTCTGTCCCAAATTCTAATGTTCCTTTCACACTTCAGTACCTGTTGCATTATGGAACTTTTTTTTTCACTACTATACCATCACATTGAACTAAATTGCATTCACCAGTGGGTGAAGTGTGACAGAACAAAAGCAGATGTCATTGGTCATGTCATCCCCCCCTTTATGCACATGTGTGCTTCTGTATGCCAGAATGCCTCCACAAATTTCATTATGTGAGCAGCGGTGGCATGATCCCAAGAAAACAGCGGGGAAAATAACATGTCAAACTCGCATGATTTTCCTGGTTAACTAAGTTGCAAATGGATTTTTTTTTCTGGAAGCAATTAACATGGAAATGAGTGCTAAAGTTCCACTTGATTCTGCTAGATTTCCAGAAATGGATTTCACACTGTGTGATATAAAACACAAAAAAATAACAGGAAAGGCAACACTGAGCCCTAGACATGCTTAAATTCAGCAAAGATGCTGCATTATATGCTTTCAGACCACATCATGGCTGTTGATTTAAAATAATACTGCTAATGTCAAAACCTCTCAACCCATGTTTTAAAAGTAACTTCTCATCTGGAACAAAAAAGTTAATTTGTGGATTAAAAAAGATGTTATCTCTCTCTTTTAATTTATTACATTTATATCCTACCTTTCTTCCATGGAGCTCAAGGTTGCATATAGGATCCCCCCCAGGCCCGGCCTCCCAGAGGTCTTCTATATCTTTAAAAGTTGTGCAGGGGGAAGGGAGAATTCCACCTTGTGGTTTTTCCCATTACAGTGTTGTAAGAACACCTGCACTTGGCTGACTTTCTCTTCTCCTAAAGATACAGGATCAGTCTCAGGCCAGGAACCTGACAACCCTATCCCCAATTTTATCCTCACCACAACCCTGTGAGGAAGGCTAGGCTGTGAAAGAGTGACTGGCCGAAGTGCCCCATTGAGCTTCACAACTGAGTGGGGATTTGAAGCCAGGTCTCCCAGATCCTAGTCCAACACTCTAAACACTACACCACACTGGGATTTTCACTGATGAAAATGCCGCCCTGGGCTCCTACTGGGAGAAAGGGAGGCATATAAATCTAATAAATAAATAAATACTTTTTAAAAAAGAAAAGAGACAGGGTACGTGTTTGGATATGGAGCTATCAAGGACAAAAACACCATAAAAGAGAATTGAAATACTTAATTATAACTTTTATCAACAATTAAAAAACCCTTTGCAATCTTCCTTATCTCATGCAAGAGCCTGTCAAGGTTAGAAGATACTTGTTGACTCAAATATAGTATGTTTCAGGGTAAGCCTCATCAGCTGAAACTCATTTTGATTACCTTTCTTGCATCTTCCTAATCTCTTTTTGCCACAGAATTAGCTTCTACTTACGTACCACTTGTTCCATATGCTATCTAAATAGTTTGCCTAGATGGGTTATCTCACAGAAATACTAGAGAAAGCTCCTGATAATAGAAGATTTCAGGAGCTAACTTCCATGAAACAATCGGTTCATCTGGGGGACGGTGGAACCTTGATAATTCTATCTACTTTTTACACACTGTTATAAAACTCATATACAATTACAAATGCACAGTATGTATGATTGCCTTGCAATGACTCTCTTCTACCATTTGCAAGCAGAAACGTGAATGTTTTCCAGAGCAGCTAGGCCCTCAGTTAAGAGGAACTGGGGGAGAAAATCTGTCCCATACTATACACTTTGAACATATAGGGCCAAAACAGATGGATAGCCTCATAATTAAAACATTTTTATTTCACACAAACCCAAATAGATATTATTGGACCCAAAATCAAAAGAGAATACCGCACAAATGTAAAACTCTCATTAGTTGCTTTGCCCACTTTTGCCTGTGGCCCTGCCCACCACTCACATTTGCCCACCAGAAGGCTGTCCAGAAGGGAATGTGGCCTTCAGGCCGAGGAAAAGAAATACTCCATCCCAGGTGTAGACTGACTGGCAACAGCTCTCCAGGGTTTCAGATGGGAACTTTCCCCAGGCCTATCTGGAGATTTCTGGGAGACCTCGCGCATGCAAATCATGTGCTTCACCAGTGAGCTACAGTGTGGTATGGATACAAGGATGATAAAACAGTTTTTGGTCATAGATAGATAGATAGATAGATAGATAGATAGATAGATAGATAGATAGATAGATAGATAGATAGATAGATAGATAGATAGATAGATAGATAGATAGATAGTATACAGTATATTAGCAGGTTTCATCAAGATGTAAATATCACTAGGTTTGCCTACCTTCTTGAAATGCTTAAGGACAAAGGAGATAATTGTGCAATTCTGGAGTGAGTATTAACTCACAGGGCACTAAAAATACCAGCCAATTACCTGTGCCACAAGGCACTCTTCAAAATGAATCCTCGCCTATTCTTGTGCTTCTTTTACACTGAATGTTAACATATTGGCTGTGATTTGTCACCAGGGTATGTTCAAGCAAGGGAGCCTTGGTCTAAAACTGTTGCTTGGAGAAGAAAGAACAGAGCCTGCAAAGTTGTATTCATTTATCTTCCTTTCGTTAAGAAGGCCAACACACCGCCAAAGCTGCCATGAAATGGAAACTAAATTATTATGAAACCCCAAAGACTTATGCTATTAAGATGATTGGCATAATTTGTACTCTGCATCAAAACGGAACAAAATTATGCCCGCAGAAACACAGATAGAAAGAAAATTCATATGCACTAAATTAGTGATGTGCTAAACATTCTCTTTTGATTTTGGGTCCAATAATATCTATTTGGATTTGTGTGAAATAAAAATGTTTTAATTATGAGGCTATCCATCTTTTTTGGCCCTATATGTTACAATTGATTCCTCTGCAGATGGTTCTAAGTGACCATTAGGTTCCTCTGCAGATGGATCTAAGCTTTCCCCTCTCCCAGTCCCCATTTCCAATTGATGATGGAAGGTAGGGGTTTACCCATTGGCTTTCCATGTGTTTTGCTGGACTTCAGAGGTGTTCAGGGGGCTTTCCGTCTGTAGAATCAGATAAGGAATTATTCCCTGTCCCCATCACATCTCAAGACAAAGAGGTGTGCTGTATTTAGGAGGAACTGTTGGAATGATCTCCTTTTCCAACTGCAAACCGAGGAGGAGTGTGGGGATTTATCAATTTCATGTTTATGCTTTATAGCAGTAATGCCCAGAGTAGGGATGGGTGAGAAATTTGATTCAGTTCAAATCTGAAGCCAAATCTATCAAATCCACACTTTCTGAAACAATATGAGAACAGAAACACAGCCATCCTTCAGAATCCCCACTTATTCGAATTTTGCGATGCAGTTTGCCAATCGTACAATGTTTACAAAAATGCATATATTAGGGGAAAGTGTGTATAAACTTGAATATATGAATGAAAATAATATGCAAAGATGCATTATATGGTGACAAATAGCTTACAGCCATGTGTACATTAGTCAAAACTGCCTACAAAAATGTGCTTGTTAGGAGAAATTTGCACTAAAATGATAGAGAATTTTTATAAGGTTTTTTTTTAAAAAAATCACAAATTGCTGCAGATATGTGGAGAGTGGAATTTAAGATTGGAAAAATAAGAACCGAAATTGACAGACTTCTCCATCCCTAGCCTGGAGTGCCTCCAAACAATCTCCTCAATTGTGTAGTTGAAAATGCATAGACAATCATCACAGACCAAGCCTGAGAAAAAGAAAGGCAGGGATTCATCATAGTCACCAGCAGTAGAATGAGTGAATCAATACATTTCTGGTCTATGTTTGCATCTTTTGAATATAATTCTATTCCATTTTATTTCTGCAGTATTCAGTGACACAGAGAATCAGGAAAAGCAAAAGTTTACAGAGGAAGCCATAAGGCAGCTCCATAGTGATATGCAAATAAAATGGGCTTTAATTGGCCAGGGTGTGCCACCATGCACTGCTGGCACCAGAGGGCAGCCAGGTCAGGCCCTGGCCAAATGCCCATGCAGCCCATAGGGGCCCCTGAAGGGGCCCTCCTTAGGGTGTGAGGGTAGCACTCCTGTTCTGTGATCTGCGTCAACATGAGCTCCTGACCCTGTCACAGATCATGGAGAGGGAGCTCCCAGGCACCCTCCCCAATACAGTCAGCACAGTCTTCAATAAGCCCCTCCACCCCCATCTACCTCTCCCATCCCTGTGAATGACGTGAGTGCTGCATGTGCATGCCTACCATTAACCAAGGGGCTGAAATCAGGGTTGATGACAGGCAGGCATGCACAGTGTGCATGTCATTCACAGAGACAGGAGAGGTAGGTGGGATGCACAGGTGGACATTAGCCCCGCGGCACCTGTATGGGTAGTTGGGTTATGATGCCTCAGGCCTAGGGCAGGCTGGTGCCCAAAGGGCCAGTAATGCTTGGTGCTGGCCCTGCCACTTAACATTCCATTTTCAAATTTGCCCCATCATTTTAATTGTGCACTAGAGTTTGAGACATTTGTGAGTGGGCAAAAACAGAGAGGTGAGTATCCCTAAAAGGGTGGATAACAGCCCTTAGGCATGTTTAAATGGCCCTTTGGATTCCTGTCAGAACTGGCTCCTTCAGAGTACTCTGTGCCCTTTCTCAACACATTGTAAACCATTGCTTTTGCACTTTATGCTTCTCTCCAATGCACCCTCTTCCCTGCTCCACCCCCCCAAAGAATGGGCTTATTTATAAATTAAAAACTGCCAATTTTTAGCCCCAGAAAGCTAGAGTACATTGAAATATTATTACTCTTCAATAAGTGCAGCTGGATATGGAGCCATAGGTCAGGGTCAATTAGCATTTCTAACAGAAGCCTTGCTCAAAAACATATTCTAAGGGATACTAAACGGAAACAGATCTTGCTTTAAACTTTGCACACCCCATCCAGCCACAGGACTGCCTAAAACACCATTCGCCACCACACCAAAGAAGACTCGGGACACCGATATGGTATAATGTTATATTTATTAAAATATAACAAATATTAAGCCAAAATCCAGTTCAATCAAATTCATCCAATTTAACTCCTTCGGGAAGATGAGGTGCAGACTAACTAGTAGGGAATACTCCCTCAAGGTTAAAATAGGTCAGTCACCTTGGACTGTAACTCCCGACCAAGGATGTGGGAAAAGTCATCCCTCCTTGCTATTGGAGTCAGGTATGTGGTTCCAACTTCCGCATCCTGACCCCGCCGTACAGACGTTCACCATGATGCGCAAGCCGGTCCCACTAGGACACTCCCTAGATCCGCACCAGACATTGAGTGCTGATGGTTCCCTAGGGAGTGCCCTTTACCAAAATGCCTCAGCCTCTTTACTTTTTCCCCAAATACCTCATCTGCCTGAATTCCACGCCAGCCAAAGCAGAACAACCCAAACCGCTCCCAGAAAGCCAATTGAATCAAACCAAGCAGTATGGAGTAGGCAAAACCAAAGGGATTCTGAAATCAGGATCCCTACCAAAAAATTCCTACTCAGCCCCATTGGCAACTAGCAAAGCCCATACTGACAAGGGAGGGAGGGCGGTTGCCTCAAGGCAATAAAGGCAGGTCTTCCAGGGAGGAGTGGTCTTATATACCCGTTGATCCCTGCCTCATAATTGGCCCTAAAATTACCACCTGACCCCCTTTGCTTTCTTCATGAACCTTCCCGAGCCTTCTATTAATTATGGGTGGTGGCAAACACGCCCCCTCAAAGATGGAAAAACATCATTATTTAAACAAAGAGAGAAAAGCAATTTACCCAATACAGGCATACCCCGCTTTAACATATGCAATGGGACCGGAGCATGTATGTAAAGTGAAAGCATGTATGTAAAGTGCAAATATCACAGCAAGGACAAACTGTTCCAAGTTGGTAATGTGTACAAATAGTTAAGTAAAAAAAGAGAGGCCTAATTAAAAGCCAGCCACAATTAGTTAGCACAATTTACAAGGATGATCAGCAATATGTAATGATAACCACTAGCTTAAGTGGCTTCAAAACAGGATTAGACAAATTCATGGAGGAGTATAGGGCTGCAAACCAATAGCCTGGGACATACTTCTCAGTAGACAAGCGTAGGATTGCATTGTTAAGAAGGATTGGGCAAAGCAGCCAATTTCAGTTTCTTTCATCTCTCTCTCTCTCTCTCTCAATCTTAAATTCATTTCTCCACATTTCAATATCAGTCTGCATTTTTTTTAAAAAAAATCTAATGAAAATGCATTAGTGGAAATTTCTCCTTATACACATTTTTGCAAAACAGTTTTTCCCTAATATAACACATTTTTGTATGTTATTTCTGCTAGTATATGCATTTTACTCTAGCATATGCATTTGTGTACACATTACTTGGCTGGAGAATTGCACTGCAAAATACAGAAAAGTATGAATTTTGAAGGATGGCTGTATTTTGGTTCACCAATTGTTTCAGAATGTATGTATTGGGTAGGCTCACCATTCAATATGAAATGAATCAGATTTGTCCCCCTTCACAACTCTAAATCAATCAATCAACAATTCTTCGTCATGGAGATTCCATCCTCAATAATAATCTATTCCTGAGTTGTAGACACTGGGTGATGAGGATGACCATTGCCCTGATTGTGAACTTCCAGTGATCTATCACTATGCACAACCAGAAACAGAATGCTAGGCTAGATGAACTTTTGGGCTAATATTGCACAACTTTTTTTATGCTCCTACATTAGCATTGGCAATTCAGCCCTAAAGTTCCACATGCCTTTTTCTTAATGCTATGGCTGCAATTTCTGTTCATGCTGCACTTACTTAAAGGAAAATTAGTGCCATACTACCCAAGCATTTGTCAGTTTGTAGTGTTATTCCACATTCTTGATCCAGCTTTTATGAGCCTGCATTCAGACCAAACTTTATTATTATCCATTTATAAGCAGCCAACAAAATAGTAAATTATGTATTTGAAAGCCCTGCTGGCTGACATTTTTAAAGTTCACTGGGCATTTTTTAAAAAAATAATAATAAAAATCATACCAGAAATGTGCTTCTAGCACTCAAAGTCTGAAATCTGATTCCCATTTAGATCTCATTGAGAGGAAAGTGCAATGGGGAATTCATTAATATTTCATCGCGTGAACGTTCTCTGCTTTGGCATGGCCATCTTGTAGCCATTTGTCCTACATCGAAAAGAGCACTGTGTAATTAGATAGGTGTATTAAGCTTGATTGTCTGTCACTGTCTGCCTTAAACACACAGAGCATTGCTAAGCAATGCTTTAATTAAGTGTTTATGCCTTATCCCGGCATGTACAGCATGCTTAAGTAACAACTGAGGTCTGGCACTAGATTTCAGAATGTTAGCCCTCCTGAGGTTGTGAATGGACCCATTAGAATTGATTCTGACCCTCCATCCTGTTGGGCTATGTTGCTTCCCAAAGAATTAAACAGGGAATGAAAGGGTTAACTATGTAACAGATTAGAGAAGGATTGCATCAGCCACACAGCTGGACATAATGAGCCCTAATCAGCCCAAGGGCAATAAAGCATGGGAACAGGGAACAGCGTGTGTGGGGGTGCGAGGCGGAGTTAGGAATCGGAGTAAGTGTATGGTGTATGTGTGTACTGTTTTGTCACCAAGAACTTTATGCAATGAAGTAAAGCTCTTCCTAAATACCTGTTCCTGTGTATCTGTGGATTCTTGCTGGAATGAGACGTAAGAGGGCTGGGACGCTGTATGGGAAACCTACTGCCTGGGAACTCTAGCACTCTAAACAACCAACACATCCTTTGGGTGTTCTTCTCCTAAAATGTGATATAGGGTTTCTTAGAGGACTGATCAAGATCTGAACAGGGTGGTTCATGACAGATGCTCTTGGAGGACACTGATTCATAGGGTTGCCATAAGTCGTAGTTGACTTGGAGGCACATAACAACAAAGAGGACTGATCCACACGTGCACAAACACCCCTCAAAGTCTTTGTGTTTGGCTGCTTCCCTTGCTTGATTGGTGGTGAACCATTCACATATATAGGAGGTGATGTATAGCAAAAAGGGCTGCAGGATTGTGCATTTGGCCACACACTCAACATTGCATGGCTCCTTCCATGGGACATAACTTCTAAAATGGGGACTGTCTGCTTAATGTTGAAAGTGTTGGGATGCAACTCAACTTGCTGGTGGATTTGCATGGGAAAGGGTAGATAGAGAGGGGAACCTCCAGGCTTCCTAGATTGTCTTTCTGAGACAAGACTGAGGGTAGGTAGAGAGGGGAATCTCGGGCTTCCTAGATTGTCTTTCTGATCTAACCTGTCCTGTGTTGACCTTCCTTCAGGTGTGTAAATGGATACTTTTAGGGTTGCTGACCTCATTTCTTGACTCCTCCCTTCTTCATCATCCCACATTGGGAGAAGAACTCTTTTCTATCCAAGTATGTATTTCCTATAATAAATAAGCTCTCTTATTTTCCATGACTCTCTCTTTTGCCATGGGAATGAGAAATGAGAATCTGTAGGGATACATGAGCAGGTGGACATGTAAGGATGGATGAAATATTGGGGATTTTTAATCTTTGATTCACCTCAGTGAACCAGAGTTTGGAAAAACATGCAACAGCAAAGATTCCTGGGAAACAGCCCCTCTGTGACCTGAGTAGCTACATGCCTTGAAAGCCTGAGGGTGTAGACTTCCTTACTCTCATGAAAATTTGGGGATGTTGTCCAGTAAGAAGCAGGCACTCCTTTCAAACAAAGAAATAGTCTGCATAGTGTTTATGATAATCTTAACCTTTAGGAGGAGACAGGGTAGCGATTATCTGAAACATCAGGAATTTACAGTGGGGAGATTGCAGCTATTATCTGGGAATGTATCGGGGAATGTTTTCTGGGGAAAAAACAGATTCATTGTCCTTTTCTGTCATGTCCACATCTTCCTGGTCAAGTGTACATTGGGGTTAGTTTAGTTAGAAAAAAATATAAAACATGAGGGGCTTGAAGGGATTGGCAGTTCTTTCTGGAGGGCTCCAAAGGCTGCTTTACCTTACCAACGGGACCCAACAACATTGGGACAAAGGCTTCAGAGCTAAGGATTTGGGTGAGATCTTTCAAATCTAGCCCTGGTTACACAAGGGCAGAACCTTGGCTCATTGGGCTAGATACAAAAGTCTCTCTCTCAGCCTTAGACTTGCAGAAACTCTCCAGGAAAGGTATATTATTATTATTATTATTATTTATTAAATTTATATACCGCCCAGCAATAGCTCTCTGGGCGGTGAACATAAAATAGTATAAAAATACAATGAATAACAAAATAATATTAAAATACAATCAACAATACAATAAACATTATTAAAATTAGATCAATGTAACTTAAAATGCTTCAGAGAATAGGAAGGTTTTGACCTGGCGCCGGAAGGAAAGCAGAGTCGGCGCCAGGCGTACTTCCTCAGGGAGACTGTTCCATAGTTCGGGGGCCACCACTGAGAAGGCCCTAGATCTTGTCATCACCCTCCGGGCCTCCCTGTGAGTTGGAACCCGGAGGAGGGCCTTCGTAGCAGAACGTAGTGCACGGGCCGGTTCATATCGGAAGAGGCGTTCCGCAAGGTATCGTGGTCCCGCACCGTATAAGGCTTTATAGGTTAATACCAACACTTTGAATCTAGCCCGGAAACATATTGGCAACCAGTGCAAGCTGGCCAGAACAGGTGTTATATGCTTGGACCGCTTGGTCCTTGTCAGCAATCTGGCCGCCGCATTTTGCACTAGTTGTAGCTTCCGAACTGTCTTCAAAGGTAGCCCTACGTAAAGCGCATTACAGTAATCCAAACGTGAGGTTACCAGAGCATGTACCACTGATGTAAGGTCCTCTTTACTCAAATAGGGACGTAGCTGGGCTACCAACCGAAGTTGGTAAAACGCATTCCTAATCACCGAGGCTACTTGAGCCTCAAGTGAGAGGGAAGAGTCTAAAAAGACTCCCAGACTACGAACCCGGTCCTTTAGGGGGAGTGTAACCCCGTCCAGGACAGGGTATATATCCACCATCCGATCAGAGAACCCGTCCACCAACAGCATCTCAGTCTTGTCTGGATTGAGCTTCAGTTTGTTAACTCTCATCCAGTCCATTGTCGAGGCCAGGCAACGGTTCAGCAAATCGACAGCCTCACCTGAAGAAGATGAAAAGGAGAAGTAGAGCTGCGTGTCATCAGCATACTGATGACAACGCACTCCAAAACTCCTGATGACCTCTCCCAACGGCTTCATGTAGATATTAAAAAGCAGGGGGGACAAAACTGACCCCTGCGGGACCCCATATTGGAGAGCCCGCGGTGTCGAGCAATGTTCCCCAAGCACTACCTTCTGGAGACGACCCGCCAAGTAGGAGCGGAACCACTGCCAAGCAGTACCTCCAACTCCCAACTCCGCGAGCCTCTCCAGAAGGATACCATGGTCGATGGTATCAAAAGCCGCTGAGAGATCAAGGAGAATCAACAGAGTTACACTCCCTCTGTCTCTTTCCCGACATAGGTCATCGTACAGGGCGACCAAGGCTGTCTCAGTGCCAAAACCGGGCCTAAAACCCGATTGAAATGGATCTAGATAATCAGTTTCATCCAATAGCGCCTGGAGCTGGCCAGCAACTACCCGTTCCAAGACCTTGCCCAGGAATGGAACATTCGCCACTGGCCTGTAGCTGTTAAAATTGTCTGGGTCCAAGGAAGGCTTTTTCAGGAGTGGTCTCACCACTGCCTCTTTCAGACAGCCCGGGACCACTCCCTCTCGTAAAGAGGCATTTATCACTTCCTTGGCCCAGCTACCTGTTCCATTCCTACTAGTTTTTATCAGCCAGGAGGGGCAAGGATCCAGTACCGAAGTGGTTGCACGTACCTGTCCAAGCACCTTGTCCACGTCCTCGAGTTGAACCAACTGAAGCTCATCCAACAAAACAGGACAAGACTGTGCTCCGGACACCTCACTAGGATCTACTGCTATAACTTGAGAGTCTAGGTCCCGGCGGATACATGAGATCTTATTCTGGAAGTGATCGGCAAACTGATTACAGCGGGCCTCCGATGATTCCACCCTGTCCGGAGGGTTTGAATGGAGAAGCCCCCGGACAACTCGAAAGAGCTCCACTGGGCGGCAAAGAGATGATTTAATAGTGGCAGCAAAATGATGTTTTTTAGCTGCCTTCACTGGTCCTACAGTATACACAACTTCTGGGCTCCTTTCTTTCCTTTTCCTTCTGTGTGGGTGAGCTTGACTTGGAAGTGTGCGTAGGGTTTAGTCTCTGTACTTTAGTCTATCTAGTACTGCTGACTGAATGAATAATAAACACTGTTCAAACATTAACTTTAATTGTAAATTCCTTCTCTTAATAAAACCACTCTTTATTTGACTTTCTGTGTGTGTCAATGGGTTAAGGGTAGAGATATACATGCTTTAAGGATGACGTGTGGATTTACTCCAGCAAAAGGTCTTTCTACCCTTGCAGTAGGGGAACTTGAATTTCTAGTGAGCTATGCTGATGAGGAGGTCCAAGATCCATTTATAACAGACATTTGATCCCAAATGTTCAAGCTTTTTGGAGCACTTTGAGGTTCTCCACCCTAGAAAAATGATGAAATTACTATCCTTTTTTTCTCACCAGGGATGATGGAACTGGCAGTCCAAGCCCTATTTCTGATGGCGAAAGACTCTCCATTGGGACTTCTTGAGCATCCACTTCTACTTTCTCCTGCCCCAAGGTACTGTAGATAACTGAGGAGGCGAAGGCAGAGGCAGTAGTAGCAGTGGGTGCTTGCAGGGCTGAAACAAATTGGTCTCTGCTTTCCCAGTCCTGTTTGAGAGCATTTGATCAGGGTGCTCACTTTTTTGAGTGCCTCTGTTTTAAAGGCCATGGCTGCCTGCCTAATGATCAGCTGCATGCAAACATAAGAATCCATGTACCATGACACCATTAATATGATGCAATCATGGGTTCTTACTCCACCCACACCCACTGATATTAATTTCTATGTCAAACACAGTGCCCCAAGTAGTGTGCATCCCTCACACTGGTGTACATGCTTTTTTCCTCATATATACCCACGTAGAGAGCGAGTGTGGTTTAGAGTTAAGGTGTTGGACTACAACCTGGGAGACCAGGGTTTGAATCCCCACACAGCCATGAAGCTCACTCAGTGACCTTGGGCAAGTCACTGCCTCTCAGTCTCAGAGGAAGGCAATGGTAAATCCCCTCTGAATATCGCTTACCATGAAAACCCTATTCATAGGGTTGCCCATAAGTCGGAATTGACGTGAAGGCAGTCCATACCCATGTACAAGCATAATGCATAAAAGAAGCATGAGAGACCTGAAAGCAGATAAAGATTACTTAGGAAGAGACAATCCAGCTTGTTATCATTAGGGAATTTACCAGCACCCACTTCTATTAATAATCCCTCCACTGATGCCCATTGGACCTGATAGATTTTTCTGAAGTCCCAATTGTTTATTCAGTAGGTGTTTAAACTCCTTTTCTGGGCAAGAATGGATTCATCTGCAAAAGCTCAGTTTGCAAAAGGGAGCAAGCTGGTCCCCATGGCACAGATCCCAATGGTTGTCTTTGGAAGGACTGTCAAAATGTGTGTGTGAGTGTTCAAAAGGGCCACAAGTTAACCAGTTGATGTTCCAGTCTAAAATAGGCTGCCCTCTGCAATTAGAGAAACCATCTCCAAGGCAGCCTGGCATTTCTGAAAAATGAAATTCCATTTCCCCCCTCATTGTAGTGTGTTAACCCACAAATTGAATATACTACTTAAGGGAAGTTGTTCATTACATTTGTCCCACATAGATTCTGACCTTTTAGAAGCCATTAAAAACACAGGCATGCAAATGTGGCAAACTACCCCAAGGAGAGATTTATCTTGGATGTGGCCTCTTAATCTGACCTTACCAAGCATGCTCCCAACACACACTGGAACTGTTCCTGTGTGTCTTAGAATTTGTTTGAATGGAGCCTCACAGCCTGAAACCTCACCTGCTTTTCAAAATACAGAGCATTGTGGCAGGGATACCTAATTTGAGATGATGTGAGAAATGACACCAAAATATTCATAATGTGATGTTTCAAATGTGAGGAAACCAGAGAGTTTTCATCTTTGCTGAAGACAAGGATAAAGTGAAATGCATGATTGTGCTCCCTCCATTGAAGTTAATGGGGAGGATTTGTGAGCATTACTGAAGAAGACAGGAGGTCCTAAAGCTAATAGAAGGGTGGAGGAGAAATTTGCTTCAGTGTGCATTTAAAGGTAAACTTATATCGTTCACACTTTCTGAAACAATGTGCAAACTGAAAGACAGCCGTGCTTCAAAATGTGCATTTCTCTGAATTTTGCAACACAGTTCTTCAGCCAAGTAACGTGCACAAGAAAGCATATACTAGGATAAAGTGTGCATATAAATGCATATATTAATGAAAATAACATACAAAAATGTTCTATATTAGGGGAAATTGCTTTTCAAAAGTGTGTATGTTAGCCAACATTGCATATAGAAGTGTGTATATCAGGAGAAATTCACACCAAAACACTGATGGGTTTTCATGGGAACTTTAATTTAATTAATTAATTCATTCATTCATTCATTCTACGGACATTGAAATGTGGAGAATTGAATTTAAAGACAGTAAAAATGAGAATTTATCCATCCCTAAGTCTTGTTAACACACTACAAGTCAGGGATGCCGAAACGTTTATAGCCTGAGGGCCACATTCTCTTATCCAGAGCTTGGAAAAGTTACTTTTTTGAACTACAACTCCCATCAGTCCAATGCAGTGGCCATGCTGGCTGGGGCTGATGGAAGTTGTAGTTCAAAAAAGTAACTTTTCCAAGCTCTGCGTCTTATCAGTAATCTTCTGGGGGCCAGATGCCAGTGGTGGAAGGGCCAGAGGCAAAAGAAGGCAGAGCAACATGTATACATTTTACCTTCTGTACAAAGGTAACATTTACACACACTCCTCTCTGTCCTCCATCCAGGCAAGGAAGAGACATTATCAGAGTTCAGGGACATATTCCAGCCAGGCAATTTACTCAAGAAGGGCGTGAAGCAGACTTAATGATGGATTACAAATACCTAACTTGGAATATAAATGGAGCCAACACGGCGCAGAAGAGAAAGAAAGTGTTTCATTATTTGAAAAAATTAAAATTGGATATAATTTGTCTACAAGAAACTCATATTCAGAAGAAAGATTCCAAATATTTGATTTGTAAAAATTTGGGTGAAGAATTTATTTCAGCTGGACCAAAAAAAAAAAATGGAGTTGTTCTCTATATTAACCCACAATTGCTTCCTAAATTGGTATTATTGGACGATAGTGGTAGATTTGTGGGGGTTGAAATTACTTTACAAGGTACAAACATTTTGATAGTGGGTATTTATGCCCCCAATGAAGATAAAACAAGGTTTTATACAGGACTTATGGAAAAATTGTCAGAGTTTTCATATGAGCATTGGTGTGTCATGGGTGACTGGAATGGGGTAATCTCACCAAAAATTGATAGGCTTTCTGAAAAAAATATCAAAGAGACACAAGGTAAATTACCGAAGATTTGTTTTGAACTCATGGAACATTTAGAATTGGTGGATACCTGGAGATATATAAATGATAATGCAAAGGAATTTACTTATTTTTCAGAAAGACATAAAACATTTTCGAGGATTGATATGATTTGGATGTCAAAAATTTTAGCGAAGGATATTTTTAAAATGGATATATTACCAAAAACTTTTTCGGACCACAATCCTGTGATATTAACTTTAAAAAAAAAAAATCTTGGATTTAGATGGAGACTAAATGAATCTTTATTACAGAATGATAAAGTAGTACAAGAATGTAAGAAGAAATTAAAGGAGTTCTTTGAATATAATTTATATAAAGGAACAAGTGAAAATATTGTTTGGGATACTAGTAAGGCATTTATGAGGGGATACTTTATTAAATGTAATTCTGAATTAAAAAAAAAGAAACAACAGAAAATGCAATTAATTTTGGAAGAAATAAAACAAAAAGAGGAAGAATTGAAAAAGAATCCAGCTAAAGTTTCTATTGTAAATCAAATTAAAATGTTACAGAAGCAAGTATCAATGTTGACAGTTAGAGAAATTGAAAGGAAATTAAATTTTGCTAAACAAAGGACTTTTGAATTTGCAAATAAACCTGGGAAATGGTTAGCATATAAATTAAGAAAAGAACGTCAAAAAAATATTATTTTAAAGATACAAGAAGGAGATGAGACGCTGACAGATAATGTAAAAATCAAAAAGATTTTTCATCAATATTACTCAACATTGTATAAGTGTCAAGAAATTCCATCTGAAAAAATAGAAGAGTATTTATCTAAACAGAATTTGCCGAAAATTACAGATTTTCAGAGACAAGTTATTAATGGCCCTATTACGTCAAGAGAGATATCTGAAGCTATAAATAAAATTAAATTAGGAAAGGCGCCAGGACCAGATGGGCTATCTGCAATGTATTATAAATGTTTGGAGGAAGAACTCTTGCTACCCTTACAGTCTACAATGAATTCTATTTTGCAAGAGGGAAAGATACCGGATAGTTGGAAAAATGCTAATATAACATTAATACCTAAAGAGGACCAAGATTTAACTAAAACAAAAAATTATCGGCCAATATCTCTACTGAATAATGACTATAAAATTTTTACAATGATTTTGGCTGAAAGATTGAAAATAATATTGCAACAATTTATTCAGGAAGATCAATCAGGGTTTTTACCTAAAAGACAATTACGTGACAACGTCAGGAATGTTTTGAATGTGTTGGAATATTTAGAACAACGAAATGATAAACAAGCAGCTTTGATTTTTTTAGATGCTGAAAAAGCATTTGATAATTTGAATTGGAAATTTATGTTCCAGGTTTTGGAGCAAATGGATTTTGGAGACAACTTTATAAAATGGATCAGATCGATTTATACATCACAGAAGGCCCAGATAATTGTTAATGGAGACTTAACGGATTCATGTGAAATACAAAAGGGTACAAGACAGGGATGTCCATTATCTCCTCTTTTATTTATTCTGGTTTTAGAAGTGCTGCTTAGAGATATAAGGCAAGATAAAAGGATTTCGGGATTAAAAATAAAAAAAGAAGAATATAAATTGAGAGCATTTGCTGATGATTTGATAATTGTACTAGAAAACCCTTTGGAAGGAATTCATATATTGATGGACAAATTAAAAGAATTTGGACCGTTAGCAGGATTTAAGATCAACAATCAAAAAACAAAGATGTTGGTGAAAAATTTAACTTTAAGGGAACAGAAAGAGTTAATGGACAAGACAGATTTTACAATAGAAAAAAAGTTGAAATATCTAGGCATCATCATGACAAATAAAAACTCAAAGCTGTTTCATAATAATTACGAAAAATTATGGACAGAGATTAAGAAAGACTTGCTAAGATGGGATAAACTACAACTGTCATTAATGGGTAGAATATCTGTGATAAAAATGAATGTATTACCGAGAATGATGTTTTTGTTTCAAACAATACCTGTAATATCCTCTGATTTACCTTTTAAACAATGGCAAAAAGATATTTCTAAATTTGTATGGCAAGGAAAAAAACCAAGAGTTAAATTTAAATTACTTCAAGACGCTAAAGAAAGAGGAGGACTGGGATTACCAAATTTGAGACTTTATTTTGCTGCCTGCTGTTTAGTCTGGATAAAGGAATGGATCTTATTGAGGAATAAAAGACTATTGGATTTGGAGGGCCACAATCTGAAGTGGGGATGGCATGGATATCTATGGTATGACAAAGTAAAAGTAAACGTAGACTTTAACAATCATTTTATAAGACGTTCTCTGTTGAAAATATGGAATAGATACAAACCAAGGTTTTATTCGAAAATACCATTATGTGTCTCAAGTCAAGAAGCGTTTTATAGAAGAGAAATGTCTGGAAAAGAGAAATGGTTAACTTATCAAGAACTATTAGAAAATGTACATGGAGAATACACAATGAAAGAGAGAGAACAATTGATAAAGGAAGGATATAGTTTTCATTGGTTTGCCTATTTACAATTGTTAGAAAGATATAAAATGGACAAGAAAATGTATGGGTTTGAAATAAGTAAATCTGATTTTGAAATAGGTTTGTATACAAATGATGAAAACATAATTGCAAAAATGTATAAACTTTTATTGAAAATGGATATGGAGGAAGAACAAGTAAAAGAGTGCATGGTAAAGTGGGCAAAAAATTTTGGTCATAACATACAAATGGATCAATGGGAAAATATGTGGAAAAAAGGCTTGAAATTTACATTATGTTATAATCTTAAAGAAAATTTTTATAAAATGATGTACCGTTGGTACATGACTCCAGAAAAGCTGTCAAAAATGTATAGTAATGTCTCTAATGTTTGTTGGAAATGTAAACAACAAGAAGGATCTTTTTATCATATGTGGTGGTCATGTAAAAAGGCGAAATTATTCTGGGCACAGATAGGTAGGAAGATGCAAAAAATTTTAAAGATAAATATTCAGTCAAAACCAGAATTTTTTTTACTGGGTTTTATGGATAAACAAATAGAAAAGAAATATGGAAGAATATTATTATATATGATTACGGCAGCAAGATTATTATATGCACAAAAGTGGAAAATGGAATCAATACCAACAATGGAAGAATGGCTACTGAAATTAATGGACTTAGTAGAAATGGATAAATTGACGTGTTTACTTAGAGAAAAATCGACAGATACATTCCTAAAGGATTGGAAGCCTCTCTTAGACTTTTTGTCGAAAGATCAAAATAAAATGATGATACTGGGATTTGATGATTAATTAAGACAGCTTATGGAGAAAAGGGATTCTGTATGTACATATTAAGGGACAGGTTTGATGTATATTATATACTTATAGCTGATCTGTGACAAATCGGAAGTCAACCATTTTATTTTTATTTTTTGTTGTAGTATTGTTATGTTTTTTCTTACTTTGTTTTGTTTGTTTTTTGGAAAAATTTGAATAAAAACTATATAAAAAAAAAAAAAACAGACCATTAAGTTCAGACTCTAAAATTACCTAACTGCACCACGAGTGGAGATGTCCTCATTGATGCAGAGAATGTGGAAGCCTAAATACAGTGGAGCTACTTGTGTGCACTGGAGTGCATATTGAGCTTTGGAGAGAAGCCTCTGTTCTCTATAGATTCAAAATTTCTCAACAGTTTAGGAGCTTTCCAGGATATTTACATATATGCAGAATGAGAGTGGTGGTCTACTTTATCCCATAAATCAGACTGAATTACATCCTAGACCTCTATTAGCATCTAAAGAAAAGATCTCAGGGCTCTTAAATTTTTTCAGCCATGTGTGGATGACAGATCTCAAGAGCTGAGTAATTCCTACTTACTAAATAATTGATTCAATTAATTTCCTCACCCTTTGACGGATCCAAGAATAAATAGATTGCCATTTTCTTTAATCTATTCTCTATGCAAAGTTATTTAACAACTCCTCTGCCTTCATAAATTGAATTTCTGGAGCTGAAACAAATGGGACATCTCTGAATTTGTGTATGGAAATGTGGTTTTACACATGCTTCAGTGAATATTGTTTATTTACATTCTACCTGTAGTGTGAAAAAAAATGCTGTACAGTTCTTCGGCTGAACATACTGGAAGGACATTGCAGTGGAGCTTGTGCAGAAAAACTCCCCTTTCCCTCCATGGATTGTTCCCTTTATTCATTCTAACAATCAAGCACGCGCATGCACGCACGCACGCACGCACACACACCTTAGGCCCCATCTGCACCACACATTCAATGCAGTATTATACCACTTTAAATAACTATGGCTCTCCCCCAAAGAATATTGGGAACTTTAGTTTGTTGAGGGTGCTGAGAGGTGTTAGGAGACCCCCTTCCCCTTTCCCAAGTTCCTGGGAAGAGGGATTGATTGTTACACCACCCTGGCAATTGTAGCTCTATGAGGGGAATAGGGGTCTTCTGCAAGATCTGAACAAGGTGGTTTACAACAGATACAATTGGAGGTTGCTGATTCATAGGGTCGCCATAAATTGTAATTAACTTGAAGGCACATAACACACACACACCAATAACAACTCTCTATCTCACCTTTCTTCTGTCATGGATCTCAAGGTGCAGAGCTGGCACCAGCCCACCACAGGCCCTCAGGCACTTCCTCCACACATACACTTACACCCAGTTTATTTATTTATTTATTGCATTTATATGCTGCCCTTCCTCCAGTAGGAGCCAGGGCAGCAAGCAAAAACACTCTAAAACATCATAAAAACAGACTTTTAAAAAAATCTTTAAAAGCTGCAGGGCTTAATTTAATTGACTTTTGGAGCAGTGGAGCTGTTTGCTAGTTGGTATGGAGTTCAGGCAGGTGAGGAGGTTGGAGGGTTAGCATGAGGCATACGGAAGCAGTTATGGGATTGGGGGCACCTTTTGGGGATCTCCCAGGGTTTATGCCTGGGTGCACCTGGGAAGTGCACCTGGGGCCTATCTTGTGCATTCGGGTTAATGCCGGTACGGAGGGACCCGGAGGCACAGGGTGAGTGCTTATCCAAGGTTCACAGAGCAAGGAGGAAGATATTTATCCCCATCCTTTGCTGGGGGGGGGGTTCACAGCCTGTGGTTGATGACATGCCCAGGGATCTGGGGGAGGGAGGTTTCTCCACCAGAGGTAGACAGAACTTCCCCTGCCCAATTGAGTTTAATTTGGTTGATTTGGTTGATTTGGTCTGCAGTTTCTCCAAATTCATTGTTACATTTTAATCAATATCACATTTTCCCAATCTCTTTGTCTCGAGTCTTGGTGGTATGGGGGCAATTAAAGAAATAAAAAAAATTGGTATCAACTATTAGGGACATACCTTGGAAACAGGGTGACCTCTACTGCAAGATACAGGTGCTCCCTGGAAAGGTGCTTTTTATGACCCCTACCTACTCCCCAGATAGCAAGGCTGAAAATTATGAAGAGTTGAGGGAAAGGATTAATGTAAGCTCTAAGCTTGTGCTGGAGGCAGCAACTGCTGCTTAAGGTAACTCAGTGTTAATGATTTTGGAGCATATTGTTTCCTAATCTACTTGGGATAAATGTTTAGGGATTTTATTAACATAAAACAAGATAGCGTGAGCAAATTTGATATCAACATACTAATTAAATGTCACTTAGTAGCTTTAGCAATTACTTGATATTTAATTAACCAGTTGAATACCTTGGGACATTCGGCTTATCGTACATGAAACGAAAGGGCAATTGCAATGGACCTTTAGGCATCGACGGGAGGTTAAGGTGGCCTGTAGACAACAACAGAACAACTCATATTTGGTGCCAGACCAGGTCTGTTGAATAACCACCTACTCAAGGGATTAATTTACTAATACAACTGTACTGAGCATCACTTTAGAAGCTTAAACATACCTCAAGTGCTTAGAAACCCAAATCCTTGAATGGGCATATATATATATATATATATATATATGTATATATATTCCATATATATGGACATTGATTTTCATTTAAGCTGCACTGAAAATTCATGCCCTTGCTTAGCATTAGTGAACTGCAGTTTTCCTGCCAGCTGCTCTTACAAGGGAACATCCAGATGGTTCAGCTTGCTAGTCGTGCAAAGGGAATCAATCCCTTAAATATATGGGTCGATTTGGGTTTGGCATGGAATGATGTTTTGACTGAAGACAATAAAGGTTTTTTTAACTGGTTTGCCACATCTCTGGAACTGCTTCAGTTCCATCTTCCATAGGAAGTATTCAATAATATTCCCACACGTTTCAGCCATAACCCATTACTAAGGAACACACAGAGGAAAACAGTCAGGGCTGACCCTACTCTTAGGCAGAGTGAGATGACTGCCTCAGGCCACTGATGCTGGCAACCCCCTGGCTTGCTTCCCAAGTCCCCTATCTGTATCCTTTTGTTGGAAAACAGAGCTGCGTATGGAGATGGGTGAGAAGTTCCATTCAATCCGCATCTAAAGCTGAATTTATCAAACCTGCATTTTCTGAAATAACTTGAGAACCAAAACACAGCTCTGCTTTGAAATTCACACTTACCCAAATTTTCTGATGCAGTTGTCCAACTAAGCAATATTTGCAAAAATGAGTATGAGTGGCTGAGTAGGAATTGTTGAGGCACCCTTGATTGGCTTACTGCATACTCTTTTTTTTGCCTATTTCATACTGACCTGAATTGCAAATGGCTGTTTGGGTGGTGGGGTTGTTTTAATTGGCTGCTTTTTATTGGATCAACATTTTGTGCAAGCAGTTTAGTGGACTGTGAGCAACACCAATGGCAAAAACACCATGGTGCATTCTGCTGGGAAAAGACACTTAATGAAATTGCCTTCCATTGCTGACTATCTTGGGGGAGGAGGTGGGGCCCATGGGTTTGTGCTCTTGGGATCTTCTCTGTGCACTCTCCTGAATGCTGAACAGTGGAAGTGAAGTGCTCAGGTTTGGTACCATACCCCATGCTCATCTATCTAGGGAAGGAAATGTTCCCACACATCAACTGCTATTGGAGATGGAGTTTGTCTGGGGTGTTTTTGCCCAAGGTGAAAGAAGGAATGTTCCCTTCCTTAATAGCTTTTAGTCTTTCTGCCCACACTTTATATATAGAATGACTGGCTGCAGATCCTAACCAAGCTCTTGAGTCTTCTTCCGAGTGTCCAGCCAAAACCATTTAAAAATAATATATTGGATTCAGCTTGAGTTAACTGCATTTGTATCCCACTAAAATAAATTCACATTGATTTCAATGGACATAAGTGCAACTAACTTAGTTTGAATCCAGCCCAACGTTTACTTCAAGGAACAACATTTAAAAAATCAAATTCACTCTCCATAACGTTACCCTATAAAACAAAACAAAATCACTTACAGCACAATTCTATATATGCTTCTTCAGAAGTACATCCTGACGAGTTCAGTAGGGTTTTGTCCAGAAAAAATGTGCACAGGATTGTAGTCTTCAAATAATCCAAGTTATTATTTTAATAGCCTTCCCTGAGGCTTGAATGAACAATTACTTTTATCAAAACACAAATTGCTGCTGTTACAGGACTGTAGAACAAAGATGAAATAATCATCTTTTTTTAAAAAGAAAATCACTAAGTGGAGAACAACTATGGCCTCAGAACATTTTGCCGAGTGAAAAAACAAAAACAAAAGGGAAATTGCAAAGCTTTCATCAAAATAAGCAACATTTGTGAAAGGATTAAATTTTGGATCGGAACACACTGTCAATTAGATGTCTTTTTGTCCCAGCTGAGAAGAGTAATTGGAAAATCATGATTTACACAAAAAAATCATTATCTTCCTGTGATCTAGCTTTCTTTTGAAAATCCTTACATCTTCATCACTCAATTACAATCTGAGAGATTAGGCAGCTCAATATATTCTGGATTAAAGGTCATCCATTATTACATGCAGGACTTAAATTGTTAGGTCTACATAATAACTTCTATAGTCAGCATTGGCTTCTTGTAGCAACTGTGTATTCCAGAGGATTTCTTTATTTAAATATGTCTAGGAGATTTGCTGGGGTCTTTGACTGATGTAACTCTAGCCCTATCTGCACTATACATTTAAAGCAGTAAACACCACTTTAAACAGTCATGGCTTCCCCCAAGGAATCCTGGGAACTATAGTTTGTGAAAGGAGCTGACAGTTGTGAGGAGATCCCTATTCACCTCACAGAAATACAGTTCCCAAAATTCCTTGGAAAGGACTGACTGTTAAATCACTCTGGGAATTGTAGCTCTGTCGGGAAATAGAGATCTCCTAATGGTGTGGTGGCTAGAGTGTTGGACTATGACCTGGGAGATCAGGGTTTGAATCCCCACACAGCCATGAAGCTCCCTGGGTGACCTTGGGCCAGTCACTGTCTCTCAGCCTCAGAGGACGGCAATGGTAAACCACCTCTGAATACCACTTACCATGAAAACCCTATTCATAGGGTCGCCATAAGTCGGAATCGACTTGAAGGCAGTCCATTTCATTTCAACAACTCTCAGGGGGTGAAGCAAGTTGGAGCAACTTCTGACAAGCCTTGCCACCTTCTCCATGGGATCTACTATCAGACTGGAACATGACACAGTCCTAATAAAATTTATTTCTCTCTACCTGCTCCCCATACATCTGTTATTAATTAAAAATAAACTGGAGACATATGCATTGAACATAATGTGTAGTTTGGCTCTAAAAAAATATACAATTCACTAATAGGCAAAAAGCCTTGTGGTTTAAGAACGTACCTATAGCCCACAGATATTTCTATCAAACTTTAAAAAGCAGGGAAATTAGGCAGCTATAGTGAATGCACCAGGGGAGCAGGGACCTGACCTCCTCTCTGAGATATTGTACTGCCCTACAACTTTGTAAAAATGCAAACACAATTTGGGTTGGTCTTTCACAGTTCAATCCATTTCCTGTGTAGCTTGGAAGAAATGGTTAACATGTGCCTCTGTGAGTATGGTGAGTGGTGGCCTATTACTGAATTAATAGTTTAGGATTGATAGAACAGGATGCTAGATTAGATGGGCTATTGGCTTGATTATCTTCTTAGGGCTACTTCCCACTAGGCTTTCTCCTCACAGGATTTATGACAAGTGTGGACAACATTTGTTTCTGTTGAGAGCCACATTTCCTCGGGTAATCTGTTTCAGCCCACATACCAGTGATGGGTGGGACCAAAATCAAGTGGGTGGGGTTAGGGTAAAAGTGGGTGGAGCTGGAGCCAACAGAAGGTGTGTCCACTCTTTTTCCTCTCTTGTTCTGCCAATCCTCTTTCCTCCATTTTATCCTCCCTGCCACCCAAATGAAACTCGGCTTAGGTGTGCATCCAGCCCTAGGCCCAGAGGGTCACTACCTGTGACTTATGGAATGTTATTTGTTTTTGGTTTGGTATGGTGCTATGAATTGTTAGGGGGATAAAATGTTTGTTATCTGATCTGAAACTCTGGATGAGTCAGGTTAAATATCTGGATAATATGGATGCATTTTTCACTGTGGAGTGGAAAGATGTGCAGTCAAATCTAAACTGTGTGGCAGGAACTGAAGGAGAGGTATGAAATTGCTGATTAAATCTTAGTGCATCAAAAAAAAATTAGTTTGCCTGGATAGCTGTAAACCTTCCTTGGGGAAATTAAAGTTGATCATCTCAAGGTGTTTCCCACAAGGCACTGCTGATTTTGTAGCGTTCATTACAGTTTGCGAAACATGCACTATGACTTAAATGCACAAGGTTTAGGTTTAATCAATATGTGTAATTTTAAATAGTTCCAATTGTGTGGCTGTGGATATTAGATGTTTTCAAGGCAGAACTCCGCTTTAGGAAACCAATTATTTGGCACACAATATCAAGGCTGCATTTGCCACAAAATGTTTGACTGTTTCAACTCCAACAGTGATGGCATCAGGACAGACAAAAGGAAGTACTTCTTTACTCAGCGCATAGTTAAAGTATGGAATTTGCTCCCACAAGATGCAGTAATGGCCACCAGCTTGGACGGCTTTAAAAGAAGATTAGACAAATTCATGGAGGACAGGGCTATCAATGGCTACTAGCCGTGATGGCTGTGCTGTGCCACCCTAGGCAGAGGCAGCATGCTTCTGAAAACCAGTTGCCGGAAGCTTCAGGAGGGGAGAGTGTTCTTGCACTCGGGTCCTGCTTGCGGGCTTCCTCCAGGCACCTGGTTGGCCACTGTGAGAACAGGATGCTGGACTAGATGGGCCACTGGCCTGATCCAGCAGGCTCTTTTTATGTTCTTATGTTCTTATACTAACCTCACAGATCTGAAGGCCTCTAGCTAATTTGGGTTACAGCACAAAGACTCCTGGGACCAGTTTGGGACTGTGTTTATCCATAACCCAGAGGTAGGGAAACTTTTTCAGGTTAAGGTCCATACTTGCTTCTGTGAAATCTCCCAGGGGCCACGTGCCAGTGGTATGTGAGGCCAGAAGCAAAAGTGGGCAGAGGTATGAATGAAAATTTTACCTTTGTACGCTAGGCTTGTTTCTACACACACTCACACACCCCTGTCTATCCTCTCTCTATCATCAAAGTTCGCATTCCAAGAACACATTCCAGCCAGGTAAAACAATTGAGAGCGTGAAGTAAGGCCATTGAGGACTGTGGCTTAGCCCTAGGGCAGCCTTTCCCAACTAGTGGGCCACCAGATGTTGTTGGACCACAATTCCCATCTTTCCTGGCCATTGGCAATGCTGGCTGAGGCTGACGGGAGTTGTGGTCCAACAACATCTGGTGGCCCACTAGTTGGGAAAGGCTGCCCTAGGGGAAATCCCAATGGCCATATAGATAGAGGGGCCTGGCGGTCACATTTGGCCCCAGGACTGAGGTTCCCCACCCCTACGGTAACAAAACATATAGACCTGGAGTATGTCTTTTTCTAGTTCAACCCTTTGTCAATGCTGGAAACATTAGGAATGCTTCAGGAACTTGGTTGGTCCACACTTCAAAGCAAACAGATCTGATCCATAACACCCAGATGACTAAGTAGGAATGTATTCCAGACATCAGATTTCACACTTCTTTGAACTCAAATCATACTTCCTTACAGTCTGTAGATTGCCTTTAACATTTTCTATTTTGTTTTTTAAACATGTAACAGCAGCCACTACAACTGGCTAGAAAGCAAGTGTTCTGGTACAGCTGCTACTGTCCATGTTTTAATATTGAGGCCTTAAAGGACACACACACACGTACCAGAGAGTGATGGGACATAGAGATGTGCTATCGGTCCTGGGGACATGGCCCTGAAAAAAGATGGCACCCCAATGGACATTAAAGTTGAGCTAACCATGACCCATGTTTCACCAGCCCATATACAATCCTCCAAAATGGGGGAGTGTTTTTGGTGATCTCTTTGGGTAGTAGGATAAAATGGGGAAGAACCATAGCTCAGTGGTAGAGCATCTGCTTTGAATACAGAAGGTCCCAGGTTTAATCCCTGGCATCTCCAGATAGGTTTGGGAATATCACCCTTCTGAAATCCTGGAGAGCCGCTGCAGGTCAGTGTAGACAATAGAAACATAAAATCCCAGATTAGTGGAGTTGGAAGGGGCCTATAAGGCCATCGAGTCCAATCCCCTGCTCAATGCAGGAATCCAAATTAAAGCATACCTAACAGGTTCCTGTCCAGCTGCCTCTTGAATGCCTCCAGTGCTGGTGAGCCCACCACCTCCCTAGGTCATTGGTTCCATTGTTGTACCACTCTAACAGTTAGGAAAATTTTCCTGATGTTCAGCCGAAAACTGGCATCCTGCAACCTGGACCCATTATTCTGTGTCCTGCATTCTGGGATGATAGAGAAGAGATCCCGGCCCTCCTCTGAATGCCAGCTTTTCAAGTATTTGAATAGTGCTATCATATCTCCCCTCAGTCTTCTCTTCTCAAGGCTAAACATACCCAGTTTTTTCAGTCTCTCCGCATAGGGCTTTGTTTCCAGTCCTCTGATGTTTTTATTGTGGCCTGGCTGGAATATGTCCTTGAACTCTGATAATGCCTCTTGCTTTCTAGATGGAGGGTAAAGATAAGTGTGTAAGTATACATAGAAACCAGCCTACTGTACACAGAAAAACATTTCCTTTGTACAGTACTCTGAACAGTTCTGGCTGCATCCATCACATGGCCCCAAGAAAGTTGCCCATAAGGAAATATGACCTGTCAGCTGAAAAATCTTCTCCACCCCTAGCCATAATCCCATTGACCCTATAAAACATTTGAGGCCAATCCAGCTTATTAGGCCACATCCACACCATACATTTAAATCACTATTAAACAGTCATGGCTCCCCCCAAAGAATCTTGGGAACTGTAGTTTGTTAAGGGTTGTGATAGTTGTGAGGAGACTCCTGTTTCCCTGAACAAAGCTAAAATTCCCAGAGTCTCATGGGAAGCAGGATTGACTATTAAACTGCTCTGGCCACATTCATACATTTATTCCACTATTATTCCACTTTAAACAGTCATGTCTTCCCTCAAAGAATCCTGGAAAGTGTAATTTGTGAAGGGTGCTGAGAGCTGTTTGGATACTCCTGTTCTCTTTACAAAACTATAATTCCCTGAGTAGTTTAACAGTCAGTCCCTCTTCTCAGAGAACTCTGGGAACTGTAGTTCTGACAGGAATAGGGTTTTTTTAGCACCCTTCACAAACTACACTTCCCATGATCCTTTAGGGGAAGACATGACTGTTTAAAGTGGAATAATAGTGGAATAAATGTATAGTGTGAATGTGGCTTCTGAGAACTGTAGCTCTGTTAGGTGTATCAGCTCCTTTTTTTCCTTAGTCAAGGCCTGTCCTGATGTGGAGCCAGGCCCGACGGATTGTCAGACTGATATTCAAATATGATATTTCATGGATAAAATGTGTATTTCTGGGAGGAGGAAAAAACACAGCAAGGAAATTCCTATATTAAACATGCCTATTGAGATTAAAAAAAAACCTGTGAAGGGACATAAAATAAATGTCTACAGTAAAACTAAAAAAAGGGCACCTCTCCAGTTTTGCCACTCATTTAGGGGAGGAAGAAAAAGAGGAGGATTCTGATGAACACTTTTCCCCCTTTGAAATACCATAATTTAATAGCAACATTTCAGACTGGCAAAACTTTAGCTTAAATATCAGGAAAGTTGTCTGTGTATTGTGTGCTTTTTTTTAAGCCATGGGAAGTATCTGAAAGCTAACCCAACATTTAAAATCTATGTTAGCTCCTCATCTGGCACTGAAGGAGATGACATCCATTGAGCACACACACACACACACATGTTATAAACAAAACGCCCTAGCCCCTTTTTGAGGTCTAGTGGCTTGGGTTCGCTTCAAAATACTCACTCAATAGAGCTCAAGAACGAATGAAACAAAATGGAGTAGGAGTGTATTTATTTCTTAACACGTGCACATGGAGAAATAGCAAGCTAATTCTGACTCAGCTAGGCACAACCAAGTCTTTTATCAACTTTGTTTTACTAATTATTCATGCATCATTATGATCATAATTACATCACTTTAATACCTGCCCATCTTCTTCTGGTAACGTCCCCTCGCTTCCATATCCATATATGGAACTTGTTTTTCACACTATTCCACCTTGAATGTTGCAACAATATTTGATACTTTTCTACAATACAGCTGGACATTGCAACTAAAGCCTGAGACCTTATTTTTGCAAACGCAGCTTTAAACAAACAATGAAAATGCAAGTTAGCAAATTAGCATTTCTTCTAACACACACACACGTAAATTAACTGTCAGCATTTTAGCACACAAGCAAGTCATACTGTGCTACAATTTCAAACAGGCCCAACACATTTTACTTTAAGCAAACAAATAAGCAAAATACATTTGTTTAATTCAAACAAATAAAGTCCATTGTCACACACACAGATAATCTTATGAGTCCCTATGTCTTCCCATTTCCTTGATTTACAGTACCTGTAGTCAAGCTGCTGAATCAATTAACAGTGGCGTGTATGATGCACATGGAAATGAATGAGGAAAAATCTGGAAAGTAGTTCTAAAAGAAATAATTTCTTACTGCTCTTTGGAGTTATGTGACCTCATGAGTTGCTTTGTTAACAACCTGTTGGAGCCCACAAAAGTCTGGCAATTAAGGACAACTTTATTAAGTTGGCTCCCTATTTACCACATGTTTTTATACAGCACTGAATTACTCCCACAGCATATGTTCTTGTAACTTTTCATATGCAGTAGCAATTAGGTCTTGTGCCTTGGACTTGCTGCTATCTTCCCATTTAACACACTATTGTTTTCTAAACTTTTTTTAACCTCCAGAAAGGGATTGTTTTGTCAGTGATGGTTCTCTCAGTCTTTATAAAAAATCCTCATGAAAATTCTTCAACATTTTAGTGCATATATCTCCTAATGAACACGTTTTTGTTCATAGTTTTGACTAATACACACATTTTTGCAAACAAATTCTCCTAATATAATGCATTTTTGTATGTTATTTTCACTATTTAGGTACATTTTCATTTAATATATTCACGTCTGTAATCATTGTTTGGTTGGAGAATTGCATCGCAAAATTCGGACAGGTGTGAATTTCGAAGGATGGCTGTTTTCGTTCTCATACTGTTTTGAAAATTTGAATTTGATAGATTTGGCTTTAAATGCAAACTGAATTGAATTTCTCCTCCATGCCTACCTTGGGGTAACACAGTTGACAGAATGTTGTCCACTGAGACAGTGTCACAAGTCCATGCCTCAACTCTGCATATCTTCAGGATGGAGATGTAAGAAAGAATATATATGTGCATTTTTATTTTTTGGCTATTGTGCACTTCTCCACTATGCACAGAGCATCTGTTTCTTCTCCTGCATTTGTCAACAGTGTGGCTTTCCAGAGAATGAACTGAACTGGAACTACACAAACCTCACATTCCTAATTAAATTTGTGGTGCCACATAAGCACTTGCATGTATTTTTCTTTTGAGGCAGCAGAATGAGGAATTTAGGCTCCATCTGTACATCTAATGCAAACAGCAAGCACTGAGTCAGAAACATGCTGGAACCTGTAATCAGCAATTTCTTAGAGTCCCCCAATCCTTCTTCTTTTGCCGTTTTGCAAGGAGGTGATTAATGAATTGTTGACAGTCATAAAGAAGCAAGCATCTTGGAGACATTAATATGCATCACTTCATTCAGAATGGCAACTCAGTAAACCTTTTTATTCGTGATATAGTGCAAATCTATTGGAATTTGCCATGGAGTTGTCTTGGAGAAAGAAGACAATAGAAGAAATGTTTATAGTGCTATTGGTAACAGAAGATGGGGTTAGGTGGGGAGAAGCAGAATGGGACATTGGAGAATAGTTTTAGATAGTTTTATAACTGTTATGTTTGGTTTATTTATTTTGTTATGTTATGTACATTGTTGAGATTTATTGTTTAGTTATATTTATTTAAAATGTGATGTATTTTTCCTTTAATTGTATTGAATATGAATTGTATAGTATATACTCTATTTGTTTTTTATGTTGTAAACCACCCAGAGAGCTTCGGCTATGGGGCGGTATAGAAATTTAATAAATAAATAAATCACACCAACTATTATTTCAAACTTGAATGTCTCGATTTAGATATGATTGAAGGAATAGACAGAGAGGCTCCAGGGAAGAAAAGTTCCTTGCTGACTTGTGAACACCACAGAGGTTTGTATCATAACAGTGCCCTAATTAGTAACAGTTAACTATGGCAGGTGCAGGGAAAAAGCTTGTTTAAGGCATTTCTGCTACCAGACCTGAGAGTTCAAACAAGTACTTTCAGGTCCAGTGACATTGTAGATCGAGAAGGGGAACCTCAGGCCAAGGGCCCAAGAGTAGCGCACACACCTATCCAATTTTTGGAGTCTCCCCAGGCCCTTTCCATAGACCACAACCCTCATGGCCTGCTCTGTGTCCTTCTGGAGTGCTTTTATGTTGCTGAAATGTGTCCTTGAATTGTGATAATGCATCTTGCTTGTCTGGATGGAAAGATTTGGGGTGGGGATGTGGAGAAGGTCTGTAGCTCGGTGCTAGAACATCCACTTTGCATGCAGAAGGTCCCAGGAATGATCCTTAGCATCTCCATGTAGGGATGAGAGAGGCAGTACTGAGTTAGATGGACCAATGTTTCGACTCAGCATAGGGCATCTTCCTACGTCCCTAGAAAAATCTCTGCCTTTTGTGCAGCTGAAATGTTGCCTACTGTACAGAAGTAAGAGTCACATCCATTGTTCTGGCCCTGCCCACTTTCCCTCCTCTAGCCACATTAATTTTGCCTCTGGTTTCACCCTCTACTGGACTCTACTGCACTCACCCCACCAAAGGTTGTCTATTAATGAATGGTGCCTTAGACTGAGAAAGCTTCCCACTGAGGGAAAGGGCTGTAGCTCATTGGCTGAACACCTCCTTTGTGTGTGGAAGGTCCAAGAGTCAATCCCCAAATCTCCGGGTAGGACCAGGAGAGATTTCCTCTTTGGAATCCTGGAAGGCTGCTGCCAGTCAGGATCTATAATACTGACCTGGATGGACCATTGATCTGAGTCCATATATGGCATCTTTCTTTGTTTTACTCCTGCTGTAGATGGATCCTGACCATTCATTCCTTTGGAACCACCAGATTTTTCTTCATATAATGTCATTGGGAATCATTCATCACATAGTGACATCTCAATATCATTCTAAAAAGATTCTTAATGAAGCAGCAGTTGTCTGTTGAGTGCAGAAGCTTGTCACTGCTCAATAATTTTAATAAGTAGAAAAAAGACAGAAAGACTTCTCAGTCATCCCATGAAATAGCAATTATCCTACCCATCCAAAAGTATTGTGATCATCCCCCACCCCTTAAAGAATGTAGAAATTCTCAGTGCACTTTCACTGGAGGGATATTCACACTTTACATTCAACAAGTGTAGTCTGTGTACATGCATAGTTGAGCTGTATACTTGTACAGTTATTAATATGTAACTTGAAGTAAGAGCACGTTCTGTGTGCCTGTGTATACAACAGTTGAGCAGTACATTATTTCACAGTAACACTTCTACACATGTAGAGACAGCTTGAATGTGGTCAGTGAAACATGTGAACAAGCCTTGGAGAATGTGAATATGGTGAAGAAGGGAAGTGGCCTTGTACACAGCCTTTCTCAAGAGATCCAGTAAGTATCAGCTTTGAAATTCAACAATAATATTTTTAGATGCCAGGATAAAATCAGCAAGACTTGTTAAGCATGATACTTCTGTACACTTTTATTTTATTTTATTTAACAAAATAGTACATACTGCTTGATTGTAGAAAATCTAATCAGTTTACAAAAACACTTTTTATTATGCTTATTTTCTTTTCTAAAAAACGTCTGTGTTTGATGGTTTTATTGGGGCTGTATTTTTTTTTTTAAAAAAAGAACACCCAGAAATATTTTGTATTATTTTAATGAAAGGCAAAATAACAATATTTTCAACAAATTGATAAACCTAAAAAAAGAAATTATTTTAAACTGATGGAGGACATATTAAACCTCAGGCTCTATCTGCACTACACATTTAAAGCAGGATCATACTACTTTAAAGAGATATAGCGTTCCCCAAACACCCTAGGCTGTTCACAGAAACACACTTTCCAGAGTTCCCTGGGAAGACGGGATGAGTGTTAAACCACTCTGGAAATTGACACTGTTCCCACCAATCCCTCTGTCCCCAGGATGTATTGGTCATTGACCTTGCATCACACTATCCTTGGTTATTTTTGCCTGGCTGGAAAGGATCATTGAACTCTGCTAATGCTTCTTCCTTTGTCTAGATGGAGGCTAGAGAGGTGTATGTGTGTGTTGAAACTATTGTGGCTCCACCCACTTTTGCCTCTGGCCCCACCCACCACTGGCATGTGCCCCCCAGAGAGTTTCTCAGAATGGACTGTGGGCCTCAGACTAAATCATTTCCTCACCCCTCCCATTTCTGCCATGGGAGCATAGGAAGTTGGGCTCACACCAAGTCAGACCATTGGTCCGTCTAACTCAGAATTGTTTCTCCAGGGTTTGAAATAGGAGTCCAAGTTGTTGTCTTGAGTTGTTTCCAGGTAACACTAGCTTCCAAGGAGTAACTACTACTGTGGTAACTGGAGACTTATTAGGGCAAGTGGCAACAGCAAGATCCCCAAGCAGCAATGGTCACATTCCTTTCAGTTTGGTTTGGAAAATAGTGATAAACTATCATTCTTATAGAACTCATGGTTGGGGAAAACACCTTGTTTTGCCCCATAAAAAATTTAAACTTTTTTTTTTAATGTTGGTAGCACTGTATTAAATTTGACTTTAAATCCCATCTGTATTCTTGCCCACATCCTTGGAATTTTTTTTCAGGATTCAGATTACCTCTGATTTGAAAGCAGTATGCTTCTGAATACCACATATTAGACAAATTCATGGAGCATAAGGGTATCAAAAGCTGGTCGTCATGATGGCTATGCTCCGCCTCCACATTTGGAGGCTCTATGCTTCTAAATACCAGTCGCTGGAAACCGCAGAAGGGGAGAATGTTGTTGCTCTCAGGTCCTGCTTGTGGACTACCCATGGGCATCTGGTTGGCTGCTGTGAGAACATGATGCTGGAGTAGATGGGTCATTGGCCTGATCTAACAGGGCTCTCCTGATGTTCATATGTTCATTTGCTGGGGAGCATGAATGGGACAGTTCAGTTACTCTCATGCCCTTTTGTGAGCTTCCCATAGGCATCCAGTTGGCCATTGTGAGGACAGACTTTTAAACTAGGTAGGCCTTTGGGTCTGATCCAGCAAGTCTCTTCTGATGTTTTTCAACAGCTTCTAAACAGAATTTGGGAGGTTTGGGGGACTGGTGGTGGGCAGGCCCAGTGATGCTCCTGAGCTTCAGGGAAAATGAATGCTGCAACTATTTGTGTCTAACAAAGTTCTGAGAGGCTTCCCCTGTCTAAGCACCTTGTGATTCCATATGTTAACTGTGTGTTCTGTGAAGAAGTACTCTCTTTTGCCTGTCTTGAATCTACTGCTAATTAATCTCATTGGGTGATCTCAAGTGCTAGCATTAACTCTAGCAGAGAGCAGGGATAATTGAGGATTTTTGTTCAGCCTGCCTTTTAAAGCAAACTAACCTGATTCAGAGTTCCCATGCTAATACACAGACTGGAAATGAGGTATCCTTTGGTTTCACATGGTACAATTCCTCAGTACCAAAATGCATATAAAATGTGCATTTTAGGGAAAAGGAAATACATGCAAAAATGTGTATTAACATAAAAAATGTGTGTTTTGTGGAAAAATATGTCTGATCCAGCATATATACTGATGATGCAATATAAATGATGGTTCATTTAAAAAGTAAAAAAGAATGATGTGGTAGCAGGACAAAGTGGATGTATTAATGAGAATATGCACAATTGACATGTAAATACTGACACTCCACCTGAAGGATACTTTATTTGCATTTTTTTGGACATTGTACATTTTCTGTTAAAACTACTGATGTGGGAGGGTCAGGAGCTGAAGATGTCTTCAGTGTTTGATGTTAGCCTTTGCAGAGATATCGCTGAAGAGTGCTTGTCTTAAAAAAAGAAAAGATCTGAGCATGAGCAAACCATAGATCAATTTTACAGCCACAGATATGATGCTCCTTACACAGAATGGGTTGTACCTTTCACAGGTCCCTAGTGAGTCCTGTCTCTTTTTGCAATACCCAGAAGGAGAGTCATCTGGTGATATCATTGGTCTAATGTCTCAGCCCGGTTGCTTACACCCTGCTGGTTCAAGGGTTTGATATAATGAATTATAACCAAAGGATGCTATTATGTCAGCAGATCACACTTTAGACAGTGTTCTTTGTAGACCTATAATCAGGAGGCTTTCTCCTCTAATCCCTTGAAACCGGCTTTGTAAGCCAAAGTATACTGACTTTATTTAAGCGTGCACACACACCCCCAATACAACCTACAAAGTTGCTAGGGAATATAGGACTTGAACCTGAAATGTATTGCTCAAAGAGCAGGACCCATAGTTTAATAATGGCTCACTCACTTTGCATGTGTTAGATCCCCAGTTTTACCCCACTTTAGACTCAAACAGGCCCCAGAGACAGCTTATAAGCATTAACAAGCAGTAAAACAGAAAACTAAAATGAAAGCCATCAAAAAGATTTCACAACATGGCTGCAACTGATATTAAAACCCTGGGGAGGAGTGTGTGTGTGTGTGTGTTTACAGTTCTATCATTGTGGGGTTTTTTGTTGTTGTTTACAGTCTACAGACCAATTATATAAAGTTGCCAGAGTTAACCAAACTAACTTGCATGCTTCAGATATATCTTTTTATTGACTTGGGGTGACTGTATTATATTCTGCTATCAATTCCCCACACATTTGTATAGTAGCAGCTAAATATTTAGCTACTCTCCCTCTAAGATAAGGTCTGATACCTGCTAATAGAAAACTATCATAAAAAACACCTGCATTTCCTAGGGAAGGGAATTCAATAAAAGGCTGTTAAGGTGAGGTGGTGGTCAATAACTCTTCCCCCCTTGCAGGAGAGAGTTCCCCAATTTATGGGGAAAATCCCCTGTGAAGGCCAGGCCAGTTCCCAGTACCTCGTTAAAAGATCTGTTTACTTGAGCTAGAGAGGAATTCTGCCGGAACCTCAGGAGAGCTGCTGGTAATCTGAGACTATAGTGTACTTCCTTATAACGTAGGTCACATCCACACCATACATTTAAAATAACTCTTATACCTTTTTAACAGTCATGCCCCCCCAATACTCCTGGGAACTGTAGTTTGTTAAAGGTGCTGAGAATTTTTAGGAGATCCCCGCACAGAGCTGCAATTCCAACACCCTTAACAAACTACAGTTCCCAGAAGTCTTTGGGGGAAGCCATGGCTATCCACTTCCTCCTCCTTCGTCACAGTGCTGCTTTTACAGAATTCAGCAGAGAGGAGGATGGGGACAGAACTAGAATAAGGGCAAGTGAGGCAGTACCCCATCAACCTGCTCTCAGCCAGCCTCCAACTTCCTGCCTTCTTTCATACAGCCAGTCATGGGATGCCTCTGCCTGTCATTGACTCTGGATCCTACTGTTGGCCTCCCTGCCTTCTGCTTTGCCAGTCCCAATGGGCATCAGCCATCACTGATCAGCTATGTCCCAACTGAGGAGTGCAGTTGCTGGGGTGAGGTGGTCCCTTTGCCTCTCTCTGCTTCACCTTGCCATTACTTTCCATCCTCTACATGTGCTGCCCACCTCTCTGTCTTTTTGGCTTTCTCCACCTATGCCCTGCCAAAAGCGTAAGTGTGGCTCCTTCACACAGGATCAGCTCATTCTGCAATACAGTTTTCGGGTGTCCTCAGCCACATCCAAGCCATTTTATCTGAACACTATTAATTTACATATGGGATATAAATTTAATAAATATTAATTTATATCCCATCCTTCCATCCACTGGAGCCCAGGGTGGCAAACAGGCAGCAATAAAGCAATAAAAGCATATGAGAAAATCAACAACTTAAACACATATGAGAACAGGCTGGTAGCAGTGATGTGGCAGGTCTGCTCCACACGGCAGACCTTGTGGACCAAAATGAATTTACACTAGTCATCGCTAGTTAAAAGACCTGACGTAAAGTTTGCAGGTTTATGACAGTGCTCTTGGTAGATTGCTTCTTAACTGGCAATCAACCTTTAGTACCTGTTTCCAGTTAAATACATCATCAAATAGTGAAGACTTACCATCAGCCTTGACCTTCACAACTGAATTGTATCAATAAAAGTTCAGTTACTCCAGCCAACAGGTTCATTGATAATTCAGTTCCGCCATATCTGACATTAGATCACATTTGATTAGTTGACAGTAGAGATTATCTCTATGGATTTATACTTGTCAGTGCTGGCTGAAAGGGCTGATGTAGACTTTACAGGCTTATGAGTTAGATTTCTTGTTTACTGGGGATAAATCTGAATCTATCTCCTCTTAAAAGAAATGACCGCATACTGAAGTCATCACCTTCACATGCAAGACAATGCTGGGATCAGTGCCATAGAAGTAACCTGAGTGGTGTGCTCATAGCTGGCAGATCTGTGACAAGTTTGGCTTTGTTCAAATTTGATAAACTAAAATTCACATTTAATGGGTTTCATGTAGGGATGAGTTGACTTCTCCCATGCTGTTCCTTTATTGTTCTCTGGGTTTGCTGTACCCTGCACTCACTACTGCTGAATTCTAGGTTAACTAGGAGGATTTATAAAATTCATTCTGGAATGGGAACATGCACAGTTTGCTGTGACCTTCAATTTATTTGCATTGCTTTGAGCATCCACATTGAGAAAGCACTGCAGAAAAGAAATCTGTCCTGCCCTGGTCTTGACAAGAAGCCTGCAGGGTATGATGGCAAGGCAGAAAGCTCCACGTGAGCAACTTGCTCTGACAAAATCTGCAGGTGAACTGAAGGGTTTTATGCTTCCAGGACCAGATCACCTGCCCTAGGCTTCTTCCCTTCTTTGTAAAATAGAAGTCCTTAATGAGACAGGCCACTGGCTTGGAACCCAGCACCCCTCCTCTGACAAGCCTCTCCAGGTGTGTTGCTGGAAGATGCACTGGGAAGGATCCATCATTCATTGGGGGAACCCCATCAGGAGTCTGGGAATGTCATACTATGTCCTCAGTTCTGTCTTGAGAGGCTGATATCCACTACATATCAAGGTTGCTTGTGGAGCCCACAGAAGCAGCCCATCCTATGGAATCTCTGAAAGTTGCTCACTGTGCCACCTGGGAGGTGATATTGGCCAGCAGAAAACTGTCCCATAATTGCAAACTCTGTTAAACTGTAATCAATAAACTTTGTGGCTTATTATAACCCACATCACTTTCTGTGTCTTCATTACTCATGAAGAACATACCCTGTTATGCATGATACACAATCACATCATTTTTTAAAAAATAAAACCTCTCCCATATTTTATTTATGCTCTTGTGTACATTAGAAATGCAACTGGGGGGCTGAAGACTGGCAAGACTTAAACAGAAGGAAGTGATAGATAGCAAACTACACCTGGGCAGTGCTCTGGGTAAAAAGTGGAAGTGAACATGGAACAATAGAGGCTATCCACTGTACTGATTCCAGTGTGGCAACAGGGCCAGCAAATTGGAGACACCAACATTTGAGTTTTGTTGTAATGCATTGAATGATCATTGGAAGATTTCATCATAGAATATTCAAACAAGTGAGACAGCAGTTTGGTAATCCCAGTGAGAATTGTGATTTCTCAACTATGTTCCAAATTATTTCAATTAAGCAGACCAGCAGAAGATAAGACTATGAGCTCAAGTCGAGAATGCAATCATATGATTAGTTGGGGCCACTTGAGGACTCTGTGGAAAGTGGAGGCTTAGGGTTATCATCACCCTTTCCAAACGTTGCTCAATGCAAAATCAAAAACCTTAAATAAAGCAAATCAAATTTCACAGGGCATTACATTTACTTTTCACCTTGGCTTAAACCAGCGTTGCCCAACCTTTTTCAACCCAACGCCCCTTTGCAAAATCTTTTTGTGCCCAATGCCCCCCTCAGATTAAATATAGGCCAATGCTTGCTATTCTTCCCTTTAAATATGAGTAATGCATAAAAGGCATTTTCAATGATTATTACTGATTGTTTTTATCATGCCTTTTTATTGCACTTAGATTACACATTGAATTCTTAGTATGATTTATTAATATACATACATAGTTATAGAAAAGTAAACATCACAGAAACAACGGGTAGCGAGTGTGTCCCATTCCTGAAGAAAACCAGCAAATAACTGACTGTCTGCATCACCAGTTTGCACACGGCACTCATCTGTTGGAAGAATGCGCCCTCCACCAATACACCCAGCTTATCAAACACTCTCTCGTGATTGGTTCCAACATCCCTCAAGACAGCATCGGAACATTACCTAGTGCCGGGGCATGGCTAATATCCCCATTCCTTGATATGACACTGGCTGCTATTCAGAATTTCTTTACTAAAGAGCACACACTATTTATAGTGTTATTTCCATGAACTGAGACTATTAAATACATTCTAACTGGGGAACAACAGTTTAAAAATTAATGATTTGTGTGTTAAATAAAATTAAACAAATGCTTCAACTGTCGCATCAGACCGCCAAATGTCAACGCCAACACCCCCCTGAAAGGCTGTAATGCCCCCCAGGGGGTGCTACTGCCCACGTTGGGAATCACTGGCTTAGACCCTCTCTAGCTGTGAATCTGATTTGTTTTAAACTGTTTTTAATAATGTATTTCATATTGTTGTGACCTGTCCTGAGACCTACTGGTGAATGGCTGGTAATGGATTTTAACAACAACAATATTGTAATATGCTGAAAACTACTTGGCCCTTATTTTAATTAAATATAAACTGTCCAGCAAAAAAGGGCTAGCCTGTAGGGCTGCACGTGGACCCCCTTCAACCCAATTTGTGGCTTTGATTTGGAAATACAGATATGGCCCATTTCGGTCTGGAAATATTTGTACCTAATCTGACCCAATCCAGATCTGAATCTGGACATTACAAATATCTAGAAATCCCATTAACTTGCATTGCAAAACAAAGACAGCCATAATTTTCTTGGTTTTTTTACATAGGGACATGAGATTTGGGGACATGGTAGCCCCTACAGAGGGAATTAACTCTGACATATATCAGGTGGGTGGCCACAGCAGTTTTCATGTTAGACACCTTTAAATTTTAAAATATTTTAAAATTAAAATAGCCATAACTGTCTTGTTTTTTCACCCAGGAATATGAAATTTGGAGACATAGCAGCCTCTATGGAGTGCATCTACCCTAACAAATTTCAGCTAGGTAGCTCTATGGGATTTCATTTTCCCCGCCTTTAAATTTTGCTTTTCCCCAGAAATATATCTTTTTAAAAAAACCCACCATCAACTTTGTGTGCTCAGTCATGCCAATTCTTATGCTTCTGTGTTTGCCCTTTTTTCCCTTCAAGATTTAAAAAAACACTTAGAAATAAATAATTAATTAGTTTGTGATACTAGGCACTGGTTGGCAGCATCAGGCAGGCACTGGTAGATAGCACTACAGAGATGATAGACACATGTAGGGACATGAAATTTGATGACATTGTCACCCCTAAAGAGGGGTTTAACCCTGCCTTATATATCAGGTGGGTAGCCACAGGAGTTTTCACGTTAGACACCTTTAAATTTTAAGGCGTTTTAAAATTAAAATGGACATGAGTTTTGTTTTCATACACAGACTTCAAATTTGGAGACATGGTAGCCCCCACAGAGGGATTAATCCTTCCAAATATCAGGGGTTTTTTTTATGCTAGCCACCTTTAAAATTTCCTCCTTTTTTTCCAAAAGATTTTTAAAGAAGGCAGTGAGTCCTCATTCAGTCATGCCAATTCTCAGACTAAGAAATGCCCACAAGGTTTAGCTGATTGAGTAATAATACCATCCTCCTAGGCTACATCACACAAGCTGGCTGCTTCCTGTGGTTTGTGGTTAGCAACTGAAGCAATAATAATAATATTTAAAAATGGCTGGTAGTCAGAATAAACTCTGAGATAACCAACAAAAGAAAAGACCACACAAATACAGTGGATATGCGATGGGCTGCAGTGCTAATATATCTTTGCAGTGACTGAATATTAGCAATAATTCGAATACTAGGCTGTTTGGAAAATATATATTTTTAAAAAAGGCTGAAATGGCTGCTAGAAAATAAAATCTGAAATTCAAGATAATGTAAGTGTGAAACAAAAACTCATCTACATATTGTGTGGCTGTGTTGTTTCATAAAAAAATGAAAGCATTAGGCTGCAAAGAAATAGCCAAATATCCAGAACAGCAAAGGGGTGTGTGTAACAGAACAATGAAAGGGGGGGGTGTCGTGGAAAGAAAAAGAAAGCTTAGCAACCTTCACAAAAGATGCACTGACACACACAGAGTTGTAAACAGTTATAAAGAAATGGGGGAGTAGATAAGATAGGCTTAAGAGACAAGATTTACTATAGCTACTAATCTTAAAAGTGTTCTGCTCAGAGAACTAAGAGACACGCTGAATCAGTCTCACATCAACACTTCCCATAATCCAGCCCCACAGCAAGCACGACTGAACAGCAAATCCTCACTCCTCCACTCCCAACCCTTTTTCTCCATCCTCATTTGCAGACACTCAGCATTTTCCTTACATGGTTACCCCAAGCACTATGATTGGAGAAGCAACGCTGTCTCCCTACCTGGACGTTCTGTACTGATTTGCAGGAAGAACCTGTAGTGTTGTGTCAATTTCTACCCATTAATCCTGCCATTAATGTCACAGCATTATGGTGTGTGTATGTGTTTGTGTTCGGATTGGAATACTGCTGCAGCCTGACAGCCAGCCAAAGAGACATTGACACGTGAGAGCTAGTTGCTTTTTAAAACCCTGGATAACTTTATTTGTAAACAATACTATCCCCAGATATAGTGCTTGGCTTTTCTATGTAAAAAATGTGTGGCATGTGACATCAGTAACTGAAAATCATGCCCTTTGTCTGCATGGTATAGCCCCATCCCAGATTTCATTTTGTCATGTCTCCATCAGATGAGTCCTCAGAGGAGGATGAGGAGCAGTGGATTGGCGCGGCAGACCCAGGAAAGGGAATAAGCCAGCTCACCTAAGATGCAGCTGCAGACCTCCCACCACTGGAAAATGGTCAGAAAACAGCTGGAGCTCTTCAGTCAGACTCAGAGAGTAAACAGGTGGCTCCTCCGCTCCCTGCAGAGTGAAGATGCCTGTGAGTAGCAAAGCAATGCAGGCATTCTGGCAGTTAAAGGCTACAAGCTGCTGAGAGTCAGAAGGCTGATTGCTAGCACCTCAGCCAGGAAGGGGAGCTTAAAAGGCAGTGAGACGCTTTTTGCCCTCCGCTAGAAGCAATGTCGTATGCCAGCATCAGACCCTCACCAGCTGTGCCAGACCCTGTTGAGTCTTGAGGCCTGGATTGCCTTGTTGGAATATTGAACCTTTGATTTGCTACTGACCTTGCCATTGGAAGATGAACTGATACATGGATCTGAAACCTCTCAACCTCCTTCCTCCCTTGCTTATCCACATTCTCTTCAAGCCTTGTCTGCTTTAAAACCAAGCCCCTGCTTAGGCAGCTGCTGGCTAATTGTTTTACAGCATCATTCATCACCTCGGTGCAGCCGGCAGAGACTGACACATTTCACATATCAGTGTGACATAATCTAGCCAGTCATTTTAATGATTATTTCGTAAATGGTTTTCATCTTGCTATACACATTCCTGATGTTTTGAAAGAGGGTGGTGTATAAATACTTTTATAAATGCACACATACATAAATAAACACATGTATATCCAGCCCTTCCTCTTGAAGGAGCCCAGGACAGCAAACATAACAAAATGATCTTACAGAAACAAAAAGAAAAGTGTTCTAACAAAAACATTCTAAAGCCCCATGACAGTTTAAAAATATTCTAAAACACCCAGTTACAGCTTAAAAACATTGTTCCAGGCAGCAATCTCCAGGTTGCTAGGAACAGTCCCCTTCACCGATCAAATCAAATAAATAATCTTGGGAAAGTTTTACAGAATGCTTGAACTGGGGAGCTGTCAGGTGCTGTTAGGGAACCAGGAACCCATGTTTCTGTCTGCAGATGCCCTGTATGGTGAGTCACTGAGACCTCTGTGGTAATGGGTTCCTGGATAATGGAGTGAATCTACCCACCCAGAATGTCCATTAGCTCTACTCAATTGGAAGAGCTCCAAGGCTTCCTGTTCAGGCTGCAAGTTTACATTGGGAATAGAAATCTTCACTGGTTTTGACTAATGGCTCTGTTCACAACTAGTGACTCCCATTTGATGGCTGCCTGTTGCTCAGCTCTGAAAATATCTCTCTGTGTGTGCTCCTGTAAGAGAATGAGGAGTTTCCTAAAGAGAAAAGAAAAAGAAAAAGAATTAACAATCCGAACAATCCCTTGCTCATGAACATAAGGGAGCAAATGATTGGAATGGATGAGGTCGGGGGATTGATTATTACCTGTGGTACATGATGTTACTCAGCATAAGGCTATTTCAGCAGTATAATTATAGTACATCTGGGCGAGAATGATTTAGCACAGCATCCCAACATGCAGGCTTTGTAATTAAGAGAGAATGGGATTTGGCTACTTTTAGAGTACACCTTTCCAAATTTTTGTTTGATCCAGTTGGCACCAGTGACAGTAAATTTAATATGGCAGGAAGGCTTACAGGGCCCTTGCATTATACTGTATTTTCCTGGACATCGTCAGAATTTAGTGCTTTACATTCAGTGGGCCAATTTCTGCTTTCCCTTTTTTTTAAAAGTGTATACTATCTAACTGCCTTCAGAGGGATTTCCTGGGTATAATTACACTCGTTGTGGCAGCATGCCTGGATGTGTATGACAGTCTTTTTACTTTTCATATATACTTTATAAACCTGACACTTTTCGAGCCAGACAGCAGCCGAACCAGCAGAAAACAAAATGTGTTCATTTTTAACCCTAGTGCCAGCACTTGGGTATAGGCACCTAGATCTCATCGACTGCTGTGGAATGTCAGGATTATAGACTAACAGTCTGCTCCTCATCATGTTTACTTGGAAGTAAAGCCCATTTATTTCAGTGGAATATATTTCTGGGTTAGTATGCTTGGGGTTGCATGTTTCGAGATGAATGCATGCATTGCCAGACTGGTATTACTATCTCTATCCTGTGGTTTCCCTCCCACTCAAATCTAGATTCCTGATGCTGGTATAGGTATTACCCATGTGACCATATTGACCTCCATGTGATTCAGTCCTTATATATGCTACCCTCATATATGCCTAGTCGTCCACTTCAATCTGATTAACTGGCACTTTTAAAGTACCACATAATGTTCGTTCCTCACTCGCAAGGAATCAGTGTTTCACTGTGGCAGCTCTTGGAACTCCCTGCCCATTGATATTAGGCAGGTGCCTACACCTGCTGTTATTGGTGTATGTTAAAAACTTGTTTTTGTTTAGGCAAGTCTACCCAGATGTATAATTTTGACATGCATTTTAGCATGCAATTTTATGTTATTTTGAATGTATATTTTTACAACTGCTGATTTTGCTTATATTTTTTGGTGGGGGGAGGAAGGATCAACTTATTTTTATCTTCTGATTTTTTAATGTTTATTTTATATAGCTTTATGTAAACTGCCTAGAGGTTTTAATGTTTAAGTGCTATCTAAGTACCATTAAATCAATTAATAAGAATAAATCAAGTGTTACCAGAGTAGGGATGGAAAGAGCTATCAATTTTGTTTCTTTCCATTTCTCATTTTTCCAGTCTTCAATTTAGCTCTCCACATTTCTGCAGCAAATTGCAAATTTTGTTTTCATTTTTTTAAAAAAGCAATCCTCATGAAAATTCTCCAGCATTTTTGTGAGAATTTCTCCTACTGAACTAATATTTGTATGCAGTTTTGATTAATATACACATTTTGCAAGCAATTTATCCAAATATAATTCATCTTTGTATGTTATTTTCACTAACCTATCTCAATAAAAATGTGTCATTCTGCAGTTTGCAGCACCACAGACAGGTGCTGCTGCAAACTGTAGCATGAATGCTTCTTTCCCCATCTGCATGCCACACACACCGCCGGCATGCTGCACAGTGGCAGCCTGGGTACGTGTAGAATAATGTTTTTCAGCCTAGCTGTGCTGCATGGCAGCACTCTTGGCATGGGTTGGCAGTGGCAACTGAGGCAAGTGGGTGAGCAAGGGGAATGGGGTTGACTGGGGATGGCAGTGGGAGTTGGTGTTGGTGATTGGCAGGGTTGGGGGGTTGGTGAGCAGAGGGGGCTAGGGGTTGGCAAACAGGGCAGGCAGAGTGAGTGGGAGATTGGCAAACAGAGTGAATGGGGGGCAGAGCCCCCCAAGTATATTCATTTTTAAGCACATTTTCCCTTAATATATGACTTTTTGTAAACATTGTTTGGTTGGAGAACTGCATCATAACATTTGGATAAGTATAAATTTTGAAATATGATGTGTTTTGGTTCTCATATTATTTTGTGAAGTATGGATTTGATAAATTGGATTTAAATGCAAACCAAATCAAATTTCTCTCCCATTCCTATACCAGAATGATTGGAGGAAGTGGCATTTGCATGCATAAAAGGGGTGGGAGGCCCACAGACTGACTAATATGTTGACTATTTGATTTGTTAATGTCGTATCATATTTTCCCATCATTTTGTACTAGAACATAGCTAATGTGCTATTAACATCTGTCATAATTGTGACCTATTTCAATTACATATTGCTTTGCACATTTGTAATTTGGCCTTTCAAGTGTTGTTTCTTTGGGGTGAGGGAAGGGATATTGGAGAAAAGTTTCTATGCTTATCTGTGGTCAGGAATGGAAACCAGACAAGCAAATACAATTGGCATTCATTCACATCATTTTTAAGCCTGCATACAATATGCAATTGTTGCCTTTTGTACATTGTTTTGACGTTTCCTGTACATTAAATATATTTATTTATTTATTTATTAAACAAATGTATACATAGCTTTACAGCGTAAAGCCACTGAAACAGTGGTATAAGATAAAAAACAGGGGGGGGGGAGAATAAAGCACATAGACACAAACTCAAAAAACAATGAAATCAATCCAACAAACTCTAGAAACATCCATGCAAACTATAAATGCAAAACAGTTTCATCAGACGTAAAATTGATCATGATTGTAAATTACAAAAATCGTTACGTAAATAGTTATAGAGCTCATGTAGCTTACACAAATTACATTATATAGTTGACTGTGAGATGAATAATGCAATATTTGGCAGAAACAGAACTGCAGTGGAATGTAAACAGCACTGATTGTAACAGGTAGAAAGGTACATCACTGCCTTCTTACATACCTAGATGAGCATGGTTTTAAATATACCATGAGTTGAGGCACAACTTTAATTATGAACTATCATTTTCAGATATATAATCAGCAACTTTTTAAATACTTTGAATAGGGCTCAACTGAACACCATTCATCTTATCCCTATTGTGCAGGGTATCTTAAAGGTGGATGAGCTGATTCACCATTTGAGTTAGGGATATAAAAACCTTATGATGGAGAAAATGAGTGTTTGCCTGGGGCTTGAAGGAAGAAATCCATAATAAAACAGCTATCGATTTTTCACTCAGCATTGCTCAATGTTTTATTGAAGACTAGCCTTGCCCCATTATTTGAATTTTCAATTAAGCCAGTGTGCTCTGTGATCATATTTGCTATCACATTCTAAGGATATTTATTTGAGTGGCATTTTCTCTTTTTCACTCACTATTGGCTTTGTTTAAAGATCCACTAAATAGTTTGTGGGGTTTTTTTTAATAAAAAAGCTTTAAGAGTAAGGCTGACTAGGTTAGTATTTTCCAATGCTGTATGGAGAAAATCTGGTTTTGAAATGATTTGTAAATATATATTTGCAGTGATTTCAGGATGAACATTTACTAGGATTGAGTGATTATGTCATATCTTTGAAGGGTCTCCTAAAGCAGGTCATTTACATGTTGATGTACAGCTGTCTTAGGCAAGCTAAATGGTATGGCAGGTAGTGTATTGTTCCATTTAAGCTACACACCAGAATGATCTATGAACAGAAAATCTTGAGTTCAAATTTCTGTTCAGCCATAAACTCACTGGGAGGTCTTAGTCATAATACTAGTTCTGGATCTGCTCACTCCAATACATCTATCTTTGTCTAGAGAGTTCTTGTAAGGATTCCTCAGAGAATAGATGTGTAGTGTTTTGAGAAAATATGGGGGGTGATCAACAAAAGTGTGTGATGTAAGCAACATTGAAATAATTGAAAAAGTGATCATACTGCTATCAAATTTAGTGTATATATTCATATGTAAGTAGTCAATTGCCAAATAATGGCTGGTGAAAAGAGATGATTTTTACACCTTATTGACAAACTGAAAACAAACAAATCATCAGTTCCAGATGGTATCCAACTGAGAGTTCTTCAAGAGCTCAAATGTGTGATCTTCTAACAAAGATCTGGTTGCCACTGTGCAAAGCATAATTTTGGGGTAGATGGATCTTTGATCTAATTCAGTGGGGTTCTTATGTTCTTAAGTTCTTCTGTGGGTCACATCAGGGGAACAACCACATACATCTTTAAAGAAAGAATTGTTTGTATAAGAGAAGAGGAAAGACAGGGCAGGACATTGGGAGATGTGGAGAGTGGTAAGGAGGAAGTACAGTGGGAAATGAAGAAGAAAAAGAAAGTGAAATCTGGATGTCATGAAGCAGATTTTCATTTGTTGGGAGTAAAACAGAAATGCTCATAACAAGTTAGCTGAAGCAGCGGGAGTGATAGAAAGATAAGCAACCTATTCTTCCCTCACTGATTCCAAACTATTTGTTTGTTTTTACTCAGGCTTTACATCCTTCCTTTCTAGTCTGTAGGAGATAGTGCCTGTGAGCTCTATAATGGCTACTGTAATGTCAAATGCCTAGCCCCTTGCCAAGCACAAGACAGTGTAGTTTGAGATTTCAAAAGGATCATGAACACTGCTGGTTGTGAAAAAATGAAAGGTTTATTAGAGCAAAGAGATTTACATTTAGGCCATAAAACACTAAAACAGACTACATAACTAGCACTATGCCTCCCTCCTCTGTCTTATGCTCTCCTCTGGCTAGAAGCCTCCCTACATCCCACTGGAGATTCTTGCCTGGGAGGGGTTGAGTCTTCAATCTCCTTGATGTTGTTTCTTGATGGTACTTGGAGGCTGTGTTAGCCCCCTGGAGGCTTAGTCTTTCCTGATGTTATCTTGGAGTTTTTTCAGCCCCTGGAGGCTTAATCTCCCTGATCTAGGGGACCTGTATTTATCCACCAAACACCCCCTGGGAGGGGCACCCTGTACCTATAAGATCAATATCTTCCCATCATCTATATTGCTGGTTTCCCCCTCAGGTGATTCTCCTGACCCTGTATGTGGTACAACTTGGCTTGAGAATGCAGCTGCATTCTCAAGGTTGTTTGCTTGTTTTGATTATCAGGCTACTTGTTTACATTAGCCAAGTGAGAACATTTGTAAGTCAATTAGTTCATCATCCTTTCAAAGCCTGAGAAAGCCATAAACAATCCCATCTGACAGAGCAGAAGTATGGGACAAGCTGTATTGTTTTGATTACTGAACAAAACTTCTCAGATTCCATGTTGTTTTGAACACAGGCATAGGGAAACTTCCCAAATGCTTTTTCTGTGTCAGGGAGCCTGCATTATGAACTCTCCAGATTCCAATGCTAAGCAATGACAGTGTGCAGAAGAAATCAGCACCCCCATAAATCAGGGGTTTGGGGCAATAATTAGGGGACAGAGGCCATGCTCATGCCATTCCTAAGCTCCTCATACATCTAGATTCTTCTGGTCATGTGGCAATACAGCTACATGTATGCCTGTCATCAGAATGACTATTTCCCAGTAGTAATACACCTTAAATTTCTTTAGTCTTTCAACCAACAGTTTTATCATACTCTGCACCCCACTGCAATATATACCAAACTCCAATATAGTTGAAGTTGAATCCTAATCTAAAAAGATTGAACCCCACTGAGCAAGCATGTTCAGGAAGAGGAAGAAGAGACCAGAGAACAAGTGGAAGTATCAAGAACCTGGGAGGCTGGACAGGACAGGGTGAAAAGGGTGAAAAGTCCCAGACCAGAATGTATGAAGTTTCCATGACACTCTGACAAGCCTTTCTAGACCATCTCATATGTAGACTGATTGTGTGCAGAAAGGGGGCTGGGACTCTGCCTCATTTCCACTTTTTGACTTTGCAAACCCTGTATGATAGTGTGTGTGTGTGTGAGAGAGAGAGAGAGAGAGAGAGAGAGAGTGCGAGAGAGAGAGAGAGAGAGAGAGAGTGCGAGAGAGAGAGAGAGCGAGTGCGAGAGAGAGCGAGTGTGAGAGTGCGAGAGTGCGAGAGAGTGCGAGAGAGAGAGAGTGCGAGAGAGAGAGAGTGCGAGTGAGCGAGTGTGTGTGTGTGTGAGAGAGAGAGACCTACAGGTGTGCACACACAGTTATTTCTTTGCAGACATTCTTCTGAACACACATACCTAAAGGGGCCAGGGCCAGTAATACAACCCAAAACCATCCTCCGCTTTACTTTTAGTGTATACTTCAAGAAGGCATTTAGAAGCAGGCCTTTCCATAAAGGCCTGTAGTCCTTAAACAAAGACTATATGCTTTATGGAGCAGCATAAAGAGCTTTCATTGAACTGAAGAAGGTGCAACGCAAAAGCTCTTGCTGAAATCATTACAAGATAGCCTTCTGCCAGATGGTATTTTCTTCAAGCGTATAAGGAAGGAAAACAAGACACCACAAAATTAACACCCCAGAGATTATTTTAAATTGAAGCATATAAACACAGACAAAACCACAGATTTGCTTTAATTGTGTTTGTCAGGTGGGATTAAATTGAAGGCTGAGATGGTTCAAAGTCTCCCCCTTCTTTTAAAGGGATTCAGTGTTCTTTGGCTTCAGTAGCATTTCACTTCCCCATTTCATCCGAAAAGATGGATAATATTTTCTTCCATAGATGGATACTGGTATGACCAGTTTGGTGGCATCAGCTAGCCAGAAATCCAGTGAAGATTTGTGCAAGCACTATTTTACTTCCCTTTTTCATTAACTGACTTTATTCAAGCTGCCACTGAAGCAATCTGAAGATTATGCTTAAACTGATTCCTATAACTGGAAATTTTGGAAGTAGGATTCTCTATACCAGGGATCAGCCCAAGAGTCACATTCCCTTCTGGGCAATCTTCTGAGGGCCACAAGCTAGTGATAGGTGGGGCTGAAGACAACACTTGGCAGAGCAACCAATGTCATTTCTACCTTTCTACCGTATGAGCTACAAAGACTCATGCAGCTTTCTCTATCCTCTATTGAGACAAACAGGATGCATGATCAGAATTTAAGGAAACGTTCCAGCTGGGCAATCAGTGTGGCCTGGGGAGAGTTCTGTGTGCCAGATACAGAGGCTTCTAGCTTATAATTGTGTGCCTACAATCTACAATGGACGGACCTGCTTGGCTGAGCAAACTAGTGTCCTTTGCATAAGCTAATAGTTTAGCCAAGTCACCCTATGAGTTAATGGGCTTTTTGAGTGGTCAGTCCGCATATCCAAAGGGATGTGGCCAAGAGAGATTCTGTTGCTACAGGAACTCTTTTCAGGGGAGAGGCCTTCTTCTCCCCATCCTAGAGCCATGGAGAGGCTTGTGTCTTTTAGTCATCTTGGGGTGAAGCTAGAAAGACACACAGAGAGGCCTGTCCTCTGTGTCTACTCCCAAAGCTATGGACTTTGAACAGCAAGATCTGATAGACTGTTAATGCTGAGAATTTCTCCATTTTATGCTCAGGTTGTGAATATGTGTAAATAAAAGGCATATATTCACTGATGTAAGACACCATAGTCTCTACTGACCTTCTTTCCAAGGAAACCAAACCCTGGGTAAGTGCAGGAATGCCTGGAAGTCCTACACTGCTCAGAGATTGGGGTGGTGTGCAATGATATTGATCTATCAGCATTCCCACCACCATTACTTCTGTCATGCATAGGCCATAAGAAAACACATATCCATCCATCCATCCATCCATCCACCCACCCACCCACCCACTGTAGAGATGTTGGATTGGAACCCATTCCACCCTCTTCCTTAACCAGGAAAGAAGATATGAGACTTAGATTAGGTACTGGATACCAAACTGTGAAGTACTTTGTGGGGCTGCTTTCATACTGCACTTTATTCTGTTGTTCTGATGATTTCTAACCTGGTAATTTGCGCATTATATTTGATCTTTCACACAACATACAAGCTAGTTCTGAAATTCTAGTGGAATATAATGCAAGTTCAGTGCTAGAGTTCATGATAAATAATACCAGAAATAATCCATTTGCCAGCTTTGGAACTTGAAAAATTGCAGGAGGTTTTCACTAGCTGCATCCGCTCACGTGAGAAGTATCCCAGCATGCAGTGTGTTCCCACCCTTTAGGTACACACTTTTTTTTTTGCCTAACAAAAATTGTACTGGTATTCTGGCATAGGTACAGGTAGCAGCAGCATTTCCCACACACACTCCTCTGTCTATACAAATAAATAAAAAAGTCAGATGCTAAAGGGAGAGGGGTTGCATGACAACAGGATGAGATCATAGACCTCCTACACAGTGGGGAACTACAATGTGCATGTATATAACAGGTGAGGGTCAAAAATAAGATGTTAATTACAGCCATGTGAAAGAGAGTTGTGCAAAATGCCAGTATATCAGCTGAAAAAGCTACTGTTCCTTAACACAACAGGTGCTACAGTGTGAAAGGAATTTTAGAAATTGGGACAGAAGCGCTACCATTTTAATCTATTAAATTAATGCAATAAGCTCCATGTCTCAAAGCAGCCTAGGTCAAAATCTGCATTTTAAGGTGGGATCCAAAACAAATTGGAAGCCAGTGATCCCTCATCTCTTAGCTGCCTAGCCACTAAAGCCTACATGGATATTCATTTGTATGTTTTCAGCTGCAGCTCAAGACATTTTTTAAAGATAAAAAATACATTATAAGTCCCACTTATATCTTGCTTTTGCTCTGTATGCAGACAAAAGCATAAGAAAGAGCTGTGCTGGGTCAGTCCAACAGCCCATCTAGTCCACCATCATATTCTCACAGTGACCAACCAGATGCTCATGGGAAGCCTGCAAGCAGAAACTGAGAAAAACAACACTCTCCTCAGCTGTGATTCCCAGCAACTGGTATTGAGAGACATACTGCCTCTGACAGAGAAGGTAGAATATTGCTATCAGCTAGTAGCCATTGATAGCCTTGTCCTCCTTGAATCTAATCCTCTTTTAAACCCACCCAAGTTGGCAGCCAACACTATCTCTTGTGGGAATGAATTCTACAGTTTAACGATGGGCTAAGGATAACCTCCCTATCACCACCACCCCTCTTGGCCTATGAGAAATCCTGCTGCATGAGTGGATGAGGAGCCCTGTCAGGGAACTGTATGGATCTCTCTCAACATTTACCAGCATATACAGTAGGGCCCCGCTTACCGGCACTTCGCTTACTGGCATTCTGCTAATACGGCGGCTTTCATTCCCCGTTTTAAAGCCGCTTTTGCCGCTTTTGTGGCATTTTGCGGCATTTTTGTGCAACGCGCCCCATTATACTCAATGGGGTTCCGCTTTATGGCAATTTCTGCTTTACAGTGGGGGTCCAGAACAGAACCTGCCGTATAAGCGGGGCCCGCCTGTAGCTTGGGACTCAGTCAGTCAGTAAGGTTCAACAGCATACATATGCATAAGGTTCAACAGCTAAAAAGAATTCATTTGCTTCTCTTTTTCTCCTCCACCACTTTTCTTCTCTGTCCCTCTTAAAAAAATTCTTAAACCACAATATAAAGGAAATTGGCAGTGAGCTGAGGTGTGACCCAGTTGTGGGTTTGCCCTGACCCACCAGTTGAAGATTGAAATTCTAAGCCTTCCTTTGGACTGGCTGAAGGTTTCTTTTTAAATGCTAATTATAGTGAGTTGTTGGGATGGATCCAGATACGCTTTCTGTGTTGGAGAAAGGCTTTAGTCTGGGAGACAAAACTTCTCTGGATCTAACTCACTGTTTTTATGATATTCTGTGTTCATTTTTTCAGTGTTGCTGTTTTGTTGGCTGTGTTTTAATGTTGGCATTCTTTCACACATCACTTTGAGTGTTCTTTTTATAGGGAACATAAATATGGGTGATACCCAACTATCACTTGCAGTAGACCCATTGATTTGAATGGGTCTACTCTGATCATGACTAACATTGGCTATTACCTTATGTTCATCAATAAACTAACAAATATAGGTCAGGAATAGGGATGGCCAAGAATTTCAATTCAGTACACATTTGAAGCCGAATCAATCAAATTGACCTTTTCCAAAACAATATAAGAACATAAGAAGAGCCTGCTGGATCAGGCCAGTGGCCCATCCAGTCCAGCATCCTGTTCTCACAGTGGCCAACCAGGTGCCTGGGGGAAGCCCGCAAGCAGGACCCGAGTGCAAGAAAACTCTCCCCTCCTGAGGCTTCCGGCAACTGGTTTTCAGAAGCATGCTGCCTCTGACTAGGATGGCACAGCAACTGAGAACTAACACACAGCCATCCTTTGAAGTTCACAATTATTCAAATTCCTTGATGCAGTACTAACCAAACAATATTTACAAAAATGCACATATCAGAGGAAAGAGTGCATAAAAATAATATATGAATGGTAACATGCAAAATGCATCACATTACAAGAAAAGGTTTGCAAAAACGTGTACATTAGATAAAATTGCTTACAAAAATGTGTTTATTAGGAGTTCACACTAAAATGCTGAAGAATTTTCATGAGGATCTTTTTTTAAAAAAATCGCAAATTGCTGCAGAAATGAGGTGAATTTAAGACTGGACAAAATAAGAAATAGAGAGAGTCAAAACTGACAGATCTTTCCATTCCTACTCAGGAAGAACCAAAATGTGAAAGCAAAACAGTTTCTAAGCTCCTTCAATTATATTTCAGACTAGCTATCCTTCTTTTGCTGTCCATGCTATTGGGAGTAGCTAAGGAAAGCTTAACAGTATTCTCATCAACTCAGATAACTTGCTCTACAACTCTCTATGTCATTTGGAAATGAGAAAAAAACATTGAAATTTTTTTTGAAAAAACACCCAAACTCCAAATTAGCACAAGAGAGCACAGTCAAGTCATCCCAATCTGCTCCCTGTTATATAAAACTAATTTAGGAATTACACACATGAGGTATGCTTACAAATTATCTTAATTACAAACTAATTAGAATTTGGTTCAGCTAATCAGATGATCAGCTGCATTGATTTTTATCAGCTGATTAACCCTAATATAAAGTGTTGTGGAAATGTGTCAGACTCATATAGAAACTCTGTGTTGTTGTTTTGCATCATTTCCAAGGTCTGGCTGCTCAGGAAATGCAATAATCATACAGATCTGCTTTGGGAATGTGATCTACACAGCCAGTGGTACATTCACCCCAATTTAATCCCCAATTCCATCTAATCCAGCCCATTGGCCACAATACACTAAATAAAAGAATTCTGTTAAGTTTCAGGGGATGAGGAAAAATAAAATAAAGGTACCTCCTCCCCCAAAGGGTGGATGAACATGAAGATTGGGTGAACATTAATAATTTTGGGGAGAAAGGTCTTACCTTTAAAGATGAGATGCCCAACATTTTCTTCTGAATTGGGAGACGTCATGACTCTTTTCAGTTGGTGCCTCGATGCAGCTGTGGGCTGATGAGGCCCAACAAACTGAGACTAAATCCTGGTAAGATGGAGATTTTGTGGGTGAGTGATTTTCAGACCAGGCACCTTGGTAGTTCACCAGTCTTGAATGGGATTACACTTCCTCTGAAGGAACAGGTACATAATTTGGTGATTTTATTTAATATTTATTTATTATTTGATTGATATCACACCCTTCCTCCCAGCAGGAGCCTAGGGCGGCAAACAAAAGCACTAAAAACACTTTAAAACATCATAAGAACAGACTTTAGAATACATTAAAACAAAACATCTTTAAAAACATTTTTTTAGAAAAGCTTTCAAAACATCTAAAAAAAGATTTAAAAACATTTTTTAAAGGTTTAAGAACATATTAAAAAGCACTCCCAACACAGACACAGACTGTGGCTTTCCTAGATCCATTTCTGTCATTGGAGGAGTAGGTAACATCTGTGGTGAGGGACACCTATTATCAGTTTAGGTTAACACACCAACTACGCCCTAGTTGGATAGCTTGGGCACTGTAACTCATGCTTTGGTCACCGTATAATTAGTCTATTGTAACATGCTCAAAGTGGAATTTCCCTTGAGACTGGTCCAGAACATGCAGTCAGCACAGAATGCTATAGCCAGTGTGTTAAGTGGTATACCCTGGTATATAACTGTACTGGTGCTGAGGAAACTGCACTGGCTGCCTAATAGCTACCAGGCCATGTTCAAGATATTTCTGTTGATATATAAAGTCATGAACAACTACAGACCAGTTTACCTGGAAGACTGCCTGCCCATATGTGATCCTGTTAGATCACACTGATCGCCAAAAAAATCCTTATTGGCAGTACCACACCCTATGGACTACTGTCTGATGATGACTTGTCTGATGATTCCTGATGGGCCTTGCTGATAATTTCCTCTTTCAAAAAGTAGAAGAAGGAACAAGGGGATCGGCAATCCTGGACCTGATCTTAACTAACACGGACGAATTGGTCACAGGAATTAAAGTGGTCGGTACCTTGGGCGAAAGTGACCACATAATGCTGGAATTCGGGATTCTGGGGAAAGCCAAAGAAGAAGATAGTCAAACATGGACCTTGGATTTCAGGAAAGCCGATTTTAGCAAGCTCAGGGAAATGATGGGTAGGATCCCATGGCTAGATAGACTAAAGAAAAAAGGAGCCCAAGAAGCGTGGGAGTTCATGAAGAACGTATTACAAAAAGCGCAATCACAAACAATTCCAAAGAGGAAGAAAAATGGAAGACATCGGAAAAAGCCAATGTGGCTACACGGAAGTCTGGTGGAGGAGGTAAAAGTAAAAAAGAGCATGTATAAAGAATGGAAGGAAGGATGCATCACCAAGGAAGAGTACCAACGAGCGGCTCGGGCTTGCAGGAATAGCGTAAGGAAAGCTAAAACCCAGAATGAGCTCAGGCTGGCGAGGGAAGCGAGGAACAACAAAAAGGGTTTTTTCAGATATGTTCGAAGGAAGAGAAAGACCAAGGAAACGGTGGGACTGCTGCTCAATGAGGATGGCAAAATGTTGACAGATAACGAGGAAAAAGCAGAACTGCTCAATGCCTATTTCGCCTCCATTTTCTCCCAAAAAGGGAACAGTGTGCAACCTTGCATCGGTAGCAATCTCAGTAAGGGGTCGGGATTGCAGTTCAAGATTGATAAGGAGATAGTCAGGAAATACCTAGTTAACCTAAATGAGTTCAAATCTCCAGGGCCTGATGAACTGCATCCCAGAGTATTGAAGGAACTTGCGGATGTACTCTCGGAACCTCTTGCCATCATCTTTGAGAAATCCTGGAGAACGGGAGAGGTGCCGGAGGATTGGAGATGGGCAAACGTCATCCCGCTCTTTAAAAAGGGTAAAAAGGAAGATCCAGGGAATTACAGGCTGGTCAGTCTGAGTTCAATACCGGGAAAGATATTAGAACGGATAATAAAAGAGTCCATTGGCAACTATCTACAATGCTGTGATTAGAAGGAGCCAGCATGGGTGTGTCAAGAATAAATCCTGTCAAACAAATCTCATCTCTTGTTTTGATCAGGTCACTAGCTTAGTAGATGGTGGAAATGCTGTAGATGTCATCTATCTAGATTTCAGCAAGGCGTTTGACAAAGTCCCCCACAACCTTTTGATTAGCAAACTAGTCAAATGCGGACTACATGGAAATACTGTCAGGTGGATTCACAACTGGTTGGAAAACCGTACTCAAAGAGTGGTCATCGGTGGCTCTGCTTCGGACTGGAAGGAGGTCTTGAGTGGAGTGCCACAGGGTTCTGTCCTGGGGCCAATACTCTTCAACATTTTTATCAATGACGTAGATGATGGAGTGGAGGGAAGCCTTATGAAGTTTGCGGATGATACGAAACTGGGAGGGATAGCTAACACAATGGAAGACAGGAATAAAATCCAAAGGGACCTGGATAGATTAGAAAATTGGGCTGAAATTAATAAAATGACATTCAATAAAGACAAATGCAGGATTCTCCATTTAGGCCACAAAAACAAAATGCATGGGTACAGGATGGGAAATACCTGGCTTAGCTGTAGTGCGTGTGAGAAGGACCTTGGAATTGTAGTGGATCGCAAGTTGAACATGACCCAGCAGTGTGATGCTGCGGCAAAAAAGGCAAATGCAGTTTTGGGCTGCATAAACAGAGCTATAGTTTCCAGGTCGAGGGAAGTAATAGTCCCACTATATTCTGCATTAGTCAGGCCTCATCTGGAATACTGCGTTCAGTTCTGGGCGCCTCATTTTAAGAAAGATATAGACAAGTTGGAGCGGGTTCAGAGGAGGGCGACGAGGATGATAGCCGGTATGGAGAACAAGTCTTATGAGGAAAGGTTGAAGGAACTTGGCATGTTCAGTCTGGTGAAGAGAAGGCTGAGGGGTGACATGATTGCACTCTTTAAGTACCTGAAGGGCTGTCACATAGAGGAGGGTACAGATTTGTTCTCTGCTGCCCCAGAGGGTAAGACTAGGTCTAATGGTTTTAAGTTGCAGGAGCGTAGATTCAGATTGGACATTAGAAGGAACTTCTTGACAGTAAGGGCAGTTCGGCAATGGAACCGACTGCCTAGGGAGGTGGTGGGATCCCCTTCGCTGGATGTCTTCAAGCAGAGGCTGGACAGCTATCTGCGGGAGATGCTCTAGCTGTGGACTTTCTGCTGTGAGCAGGGGGTTGGACTTGATGGCCTACAAGGTCCCTTCCAACTCTATGATTCTATGATTCTATGACTCAGAAAATGGTATTTTCTATCACCACTTTTGCACTTTGGAAAGCTCTTCCTTTTGCCATACAGGGTACTTCTGTTAATTGTTTCCTGTCTTTTAAAGAACTATTTATTTGCCCATGCTTTCCCTAACTAGTGAATCTAGTTATCGAAGCTGGATCCTGCATTTGGCAATGCTGACTTGTCTTTTATGTTGATGTGGGGATTAATGGTTTTATATTGCTGCTTCACATATTGAGTTTGGAAGCTGCTTAGTGGTTTTTCGTTAATATTAAGTAGGCTAGAAATGTTCTAAAGTAAAATAAACTGTTTCAGTCAGGAGTTTGGCTGTTCCCATCTAGTAGGGATGGATTTGACCATCTTGGTTTTCTCGGTTTTTCATTTTTCTAGTCTTAAATTCAGTTTTCCACATTTCTGCCGCAATTTACAATTTGTTGCATTTTAGTGCAAATGTCTCCTAATAAATACAATTTTGTATGCAATTCCTCCTAAAATACACATTTTTGCAAAACAGGCTATCTTAATATAATGTAATTTTGTATATTGTTTTCACTAGTATATGCATTTATATGCAGATTACATAGCTGTAGAACTGCACTGAAAAGTTCAGAGAACTGAAAATTTAAAAAGATTGCTTTTTTTTTTGCTTCATGCTGTTTCAGAAACTGCAAATGTAGTAGATTTGCCTCTAAATGTGACCTTAATTAAATTACAGAGCAATCCAATCATGGGAAACCAGTGGAAAGGGTGCCGGTAGAAGAGGAGCCGGCGGGAAGCTCCACCGCATCCATTTCCCATTCAGGAGCTGCAAGGTTGGAGGAAAATCAACTCTGCTGGGAGCTGCATGCATGACCGAAAAAAAAGCTGGCTCTCATGAATACCCCTGAGGAAAGAACACCTATATTTGAAGCAATTGCAAGGTTTTTTGTTTGTGTGTGTGAAAAAAACCTCCAGCCACGTAGCATTAATAATAATAATAATAATAATAAATTTAATTTATGCGTCGCCTATCTGACCAATGGCCACTCTAGGTGACTTACATGTGAAAAATTAAAACACAATACAATAATACAAAATACAAAATAGAACAGTGCGACAGCAAAAGCAATAATAATACAGGGCATGAGGCATTTAATCATAGCATTTAGCCCTCCCCGGAAATCCCGAAGGCCTGTTGAAAGAGCCAGGTCTTTAAGGCTTTTCGGAAGACATTTAGGGAAGAGGCGTGCCATAGATCTTGTGGGAGGGAGTTCCAGAAGGTGGGGGCCGCCACTGAGAAAGCCCTCTCTCTAGTTCCCGCCAATCTAGCTGTTTTTGTTGGCGGGATTGAGAGAAGGCCCTGTGTGGCTGATCGAGTCGGGCGGCATAATTGGTGGCGTTGAAGGCGGTCCTTTAGATAAACTGGGCCGAAACCGTATAGGGATTTAAAGGTTAATACCAACACCTTGAATTGGGCCCGGAAAACAACAGGAAGCCAGTGTAGATCGAACAACACAGGTATGATGTGATCCCGGCGGCGACTATTCGTAAGTAGTCTAGCCGCCGCGTTTTGTATAAGTTGTAGTTTCCGGACCATTTTCAAGGGTAACCCCACGTAGAGCGCATTACAGTAATCCAAACGAGAGGTGACCAGGGCATGTATTACCAGTGGGAGCTGATGAGCAGGAAGGTAGGGTTTCAGCCTTCGTATGAGGTGTAGTTGATACCAGGCTGCCCGGCTCACTGCCGAAATCTGAGCCTCCATGGACAGCCTGGAGTCAAGTACAACCCCTAGGCTGCGGACCTGGTCCTTCAGGGGAAGACTCACCCCGTTGAACTTCAGGTCAACATCTCCCAACCTTCTCTTGTCCCGCACAAGCAGCACCTCGGTCTTATCAGGGTTCAGCTTCAGCCTGTTCCTTCCCATCCATCCACTCACGGATTCCAGGCACTTGGACAAGGTCTCCACAGCCAACTCTGGTGAAGATTTGAATGAGAGATAGAGCTGAGTGTCATCCGCATATTGGTGACACTGCAGCCCAAATCTCCTAATGATTGTCCCTAGCGGCTTCATGTAAATGTTAAATAGCATGGGAGAGAGGATAGAGCCCTATGGCACACCACAATTGAGAGGCCAAGGGTCTGAAACCTCCTCCCCCAATGCTACCTGTTGATACCTATCGGAGAGAAAGGAATGGAACCACCATAATACAGTGCCTCCAATTCCCAATCCCTCCAGGCGATGTAAAAGGATACTGTGGTCGACAGTATCAAAAGCCGCTGAGAGATCGAGGAGGACAAGAAAGGTGAATTCTCCCCTATCTAATGCCCTTCTCATATCATCTACCAGAGCGACCAAGGCTGTTTCAGTTCCGTGACCAGTCCTGAAACCCGATTGGTATGGATCCAAGTAATCCATTTCATCCAAGTGTGCTGACAACTGGTTGGCCACCACTCGCTCAATGACCTTGCCCAAAAATGGAAGATTCGAAATTGGGCGAAAGTTATTAAAAACTTGGGGATCCAAGGAGGGCTTTTTTAAGATGGGCTTTACAATTGCCTCCTTGAAAGCTAATGGCATCACACCCTCTTGCAAGGATGCATTTACCACCGCTTTGATCCCCTCGCCCAATTTCTCTTTGCAGCTTATTAAGAGCCATGATGGGCATGGATCAGTTTGGCAAGTCGTAGGTTTCACAGTCGAAAGCACCTTGTCCACATCCTCAGAAGGGAGAAGCTGAAACCGATCTCAATGTACCGGCTTGCAACTGGCCAACTCTGGTTCACTTACTGTGTCCACGGCGCACGGGATCGAGCTCCGTAAGTGTTTGATTTTATCGGCGAAGTGCTTTGCCAATATGTCACAGGAGGCCTTTGACTGTTCCAAGGGTTCCTGAGCAACTGGACCGACCAGGCTTCGGACCACCTGGAACAGCCTCCTGGGACATCACTCCACGGACGCAATAGAGGCAGCAAAGAAGGCCTTCTTTCCTGCCCTTATTGCCACTTGGTAGGCAGCTACTGCTGCTCTAACTTGTGTCCGGACATCTTCGGAGCGGGATTTCCACCACCGGCGTTCTAGTCATCTCACCTCCTGTCTCAGCGAACGCAACCGTGGTGTATACCACAGTGCTAACTGAGTTCTATTCAGGGGGAGAGGACGTTTCGGAGCCACCCGGTCTAATGCCCCGGTGATCCCATCATTCCACTCCCTCACCAGGGTTTTGACCGGGCGGCCTTCAGCAGGTTCCAATTCCCCAAGCGCAGTTAGGAATCCTTTTGGATCCATCAGGCGCCTGGGGCGGACCATTCTAATAGGTCCTTAACCCCTGCGGAGGGGGTGCGGCATTGAGAAGTCTATGTTTACCAGATAGTGATCTGACCATGACACAGGAGTGGAATAAACCATTCCCAACTTCAGAGCACTTCTCTCCTCTTCCAGGACAAACACAAGGTCGAGAGCATGACCGGCTACATGGGTATGCCCCCTATTACTAAGGTGCAGTTCCCAGGAAGCCATGGTTTCCAGGAAATCCCGAGGGGCTCCAGTGAGAGTGGACTCAGCATGCACGTTGAAGTCACCCAGCACTAACAATTCCCGTACAGCCGAGACCACCTCCAGCACCTCGGCCAGGGAGTCTGCTGTGCAGCGGGGTGGGCGGTACACTAGCAGGATTCCTAAACTGCCCTTCGAGCCCAACCTCCAGTACATGCAGTCAATATTTATTTATTATTTTATTTTATTTATTTATTAGATTTTTATACCGCCCGACTAGCATAGCTCTCTGGGCGGTGTACAACAAAGCAAGTCTCCTTCGAAATCTTAATATTTATCCATCTTTTCCAAGTGTCTGACTATGTTTTCCTTCCTCTCCCTACTTTTCCAAATTAGCAGATCTTAAAGACCTTCTAATTAGTGCTGTTATAAATGGAAACTGCTGGTTTTTGGAGCATAATTTGAGAAGACTGCATAGATCCAAACAAGCAAAGAAAAAAGGGTCTACCTTCATCATTGTCATCATTACCTTCCCTTCACCATTAGATCGGAGGGCAGGATGCAGAAATTTAAAATACAGTATTAAAAACCATTTAAACACTTCACATTCACAGGAGTAGGATGGATCCTAAAAACATACATATCAGGTGCCGAAGGCCAGGGGAAAGAGGTGCCTCATTAGCATTACATCAGGAGTAGCCAATGTGATACCCTCCAGATATTGTAGACACTATTGCCCATCAGCTGCAGGCAGCAGGGCCAAAAGTCAGGGATGATGAGTGCTGGAGTCCAACAGCATCTGGAGGGCACCATGTTGGCTATCCCTGATCTACATACCTTCACATTTGAAACTCTTTGGTTAAAAAAAACCATCACCTTCTTGGGAGTAAGGTGGACTAGTGTGGCGATTCACCAACTCATTGCTACAGTTGTGTGCTTGCGAACTTGACCTCCCCATTTAACCCTGGCATTGCAGATTGTGTATCTTCTACTTAAAATGCTATTGGTCTATAAAAACTTAGTAGCTGCTTTTAAACATATATATGCATTTTGTAACTCCAGCTTACAAATAAAATCCTCCTTTTCCCCCTTATTTCTGTACTACTTAGATGTACTTTCTGAGCATCCTTCCATTCAGCAAAAAGCCCATATCCTTGTTCCTAACAACCCTCCTGAGAGCCATAGTTAGAAGCAATGTGACAAAAGGAAAACCATATATGTGTGTATAGCCTTAAGAGTTACTGAGACCAAAAATGGATGGATTACATCAGGGGCTATTTGCACAAAAGTAGGAAATTCTTGAGAGATTTAATATTTGTGTAACTGGCCTGATCCATACCACTTGAGCTTATGTACAGATTGGAACAATTTCTTGTCATATAATGCATTTTGTATGTTATGTTTACTCATATATTAATTTTTATGCACGCTTTCCCTGAACATACACATTTTTATAAACTTTGGTTGGTGGACTCTACTGTAATATTCAAATAAGCACAAATTTCAAAAGATGGCTATGTTTCGGTTCTCCTATTGTTTCTGAAAGTGTGAATTTGATCAATTTGGCTTGAAATGCAAACTGAATCGAATTTATCAGCCATCCCTAATTATAATACAATAAAATACAATTTAAGAAATAAAAGAAGCAATAAAATATGATTAACATCAATATGAATATTTAATATGAAGTATGTACAAATCCGCAGGCACCTGAATGAAGCTCATAGACCACAGTTTGGAAACCTCTGCCTTACACTACAACTGCCCTGTTGTGTAAATAATATATTTATACAGAAAAAGTGTTAAGACATGGGTCACATATTTATTTCTGTTATCTACCCCCACCTACAGGCATCAGGCATTCAAAGCTACTCACTATTAGATACACTAAATTAGAGGGGAAATACATGAAATGTATTTGATATGTGAAAAAAGGGGGGAAATGAAAGTGAAAATCTGAAAACTGAAAACTATTTGATGATACCAGATTTTTTTTAAAAAAGAAACACTCCTGTCTAATTCTCTTAATCTTCTGTATATCATTTTTTAAAAAAAAAAATAGCCTTGTAATGACCAAGTTAAATCCTACACAGGAGGTTACACTGAAAAAAGATGTAGATCAAATCAATCCGCAGTGTCCAAGGCTGTATTTCTGAAGCTGAGGAACTTCATTGATCTTGGTTCTGAACCTTATAATCAAGTCTGTTATTTAGAACTGGATTCATGCCAACCTGTACTTTGAAAAGACTTTTATTTTATTTTTTCATTGCAAGTCTGTTTTGAAGGATATTGAGGGAAGGAGAATAAGAAAAGGGAAAAGCTATTCTTTTCTGTATTTTCAAAGTGGACTTGCAGTTTGTGACCCTTGATGCACTTCTGTATAATTCTGATGCCTTGATGTCTACTCATATACAGGGCAATCAATAAAGCTATAAACAACTTCACTTCCTCTTCCCCAACAGTGAAAAGTTCAGGGGATAACTTTTGTGGTCACATTCCTTTGCTGAAGGAAATGCTGTTGGCTTATGGTGTCCTTGTAATAAAGACATACATGCTGCCAAATTAGAAGGGGAAGAAAGGGGACACACCATTCTGTAGAGCAGAGACAGGAAACTTGCAGCCCTCAGGATGTTGTTGAACTCCAACCCCCATCATCCCCAGTCAACATGGCCAATGGCCGGGGTGAAGGGAGTTAAGAGTCCAACAATATCTGGCTGGTCATCTCAGTGGTGTCCAGGGCCCCATCCAATCAGCTTTCATGGACAGCAAAGGGTACTGACTTCCATTCAAGGCATCAGAGGCGAGAATCATCGCACATGGTTGCTACAATTGAAATAGCAGAAGGTCAAAAGGGCCAGATGCAAGGAATGTAATTCAAGGCAGGTAGATGTCACAATTGCCTCTAATTCAGACCAGGAGCATCAGGCACTGGAGGAAGAGGATGGCGATTGGGAGGGAGAGGGCAATGAGACCACAGAGCAGAGCCCAGTTGATGGAGCAGCCCCTTAGCCTTTGGATGCACCTGACTCCGCTGTTGAAACAGGAGTCTTAGAGGCTTCCTTCTCTTCAATCTGTGGAGGATAGGAAGCTGTCAGAGACTGCAGAGACTGCTTGCATGCCAAGGGATGGGAAGGTCTCTGGAGCTTGGTTTAATGTGATGTGACTGAGCAGAAGGATTCTGAAGTGGAAGGGGCCATGGCCTTGACCTGGTGGACAGGGAGTCACAATTGGGTCATCTGATAGAAGGTCAGCCAAATGACAGGACCAGTACTGCAACCTAGGTTGCATACTTGAAGCACACAACTTGGTCTGCTAGGCCTGTGGTTGACTCAGAGTACTGGTGCTGCAGGTGATAAGGTGCCGGTGGTTTGAGACACCCTACAATACTTTGAAAATCTACCCTTGCCTCTCCAATAGGACACTATACCTGTAGGGTGACAGGAGATGAATCTAAAGTTTATGTTAAGGATAGTGTTTTAACAATCCTTCCCAGAGAACTCTAAGAACTGTAACTCTGTGAGGGGAATAGGGGTCTACTAACAGCTCTCACCCTTCACAAACTACAATTCTCAGGATACTTTGGAGGCTGCATGACTGTTGTAAGTGTTATAATATTGTTTTAAATGTATGACACAGATGTGGCCTAAGTCCTTCTCAGTGATTTCATGGGGTGGGGAATCAGGATTGCACTTATTTATTTTTTTACATTTATGCTCTGCCTTTTTTTCATCATAGAACCCAAGATGACATACATGTGGTTCCCAGGCAGTCTCCCATCCAGGCACTGAACAGACCCAAACCTGCTTAGCTTCAGCAAGATGGAGCTATCAAGATATTTTGAAAACTTTTAAAAAATGTTTTTAAAGATGTTTTGTTTTAATGTATTTTAAAGTCTGTTTTTATGATGTTTTAAAGTGTTTTTAGTGGTGTGTTTTGCCCCTCTGCTGGGAGGAAAGGCAGGATGTAAATCAAATAATAAATAAATAATAAATAAAAATGTTCCTCATGAAACAGATTGCATACTTCCAGTAAGATGTGGCAGGGCATGCACAGAGCAAGGAGAGTGCCAGTCTTCCTTGCCTTCAGCCAGCAGCATAGACTCTACCTGCAGCCACACTTGGGTTGTCTCCTCAGACAGCTCTTCAGGGATCTTTCCATACTGGCCATGCTTGGGAGGAGCTCTCTTCATTGGTTACCTTTCCCAGTCCTGATCGGGATTGACCACTGGTTTGCTTTGCCCTTGAAGGTTTTGTCTTTGGCTCACCAGCGCAATGTCACCTCCAGCACAAAGGGGCTGGCTGCAGTACCCTTGATCTCCAAAAAGTCTCCTAACCATCCAAGGCTTTACTCAAGGGCAGGGACAGGGAACCCTCCCCAGCCTGAGAAATGCATTCCCTTCTGGGCATCCTTCTGGAGACCACATGATAGTGGTGGGTGGGGCCAGAGGCAAAAGTGGATGAAGCAATGAGCATAAAGTTTCCCATTTGCAAAGCCGGCTAGTTTTATACACACACACCCCTGTATCAATTCAGGCAGCCAAGATGCATGAGTTCAAGGACACATTCCACCCAGGCAAAGATGCTCAAAGGGGGTACAAAGTGGGACTGATAAGGGGCGTAGAGTGTGGAGAGGAAGTAGGGCAGAGTAGGGGTTGTAGCCTGGGGAGCAGGACCAGTGCCAGAGGGCAGTGACTTTGAGCCCTGGCTGAGGGCCCCTGTGGCCCAGAGGGGCCCCTGAAGGGCTCCTGCTTAAGGTGGTGCTCCTGTTCCATGATCTGCTGCAGCATCGGGTGCTGCAGATTGCGGAGAGGGAGCTCCCAGGCACCGTCCCCAGATTCAATTCAATAATTCAATCCAATTCAATAAGCCTGCACACACACCCCTCTTATCTCTCCCATCTGTGTGAATGCTTTGTGCACTGTGTGCACATGCCTGTCATCGCCTAAGATGGCGGTGGGGGTCCCTGCTGCCATCTTAGTTGATGGCTGGCATGTGCACTATGCACACATGTCATTCACATGAAGAGGGAGATAGGGTTTGCAGTCAGCTCCACGCTGCCTGGATGGGGTGTGTGTTGTGCTATAGCACTGCAGGCCCAGGGCAGGCTGGTGCCCAAGGGCCCAGTCATGCCTGGTGCCAGCCCTGCTGGAGAGAGTCCTGAGGGGCAGACAGAGAAGCTTGGAGAGCTGCATTTGGCCCCTGGACCTGAGGTTCACCACCCCTTCCCTAGAGTGCTAGAGTTCCTTCAGAGATGGATCCATTTACCTTTACCACAGGACTATCATAGGAAACTTGTCAAACATTTCTTAGTTGCATAGACATGTCCTTTTGGTGAAACATTTTATGGTGACAACAGCTCATGAAAATCAAAGCTCATCCGGAGCATTTTTATGGCTTAGAAAATTGCTGAAGGTAACCAAGGGAGTTCTCTGAAGGATGAGCATCACTTTCAGATCCACTTTTAGCTGATAGTTCAATCTAAGATGTCACCTTTCAATATTGTGGGAACTTTCTGACATGCAGATGTCTTGGGATTGCTTTGATTGGTGCGCTAAGGGTTTCTGTCTACCCTCCAGATGGTACATATAAGAACTTAATAAATAAAATTACTTTTTGATCTCTGTCTTCTTGGTTATTGGTAACAACCTGGCCACCCAGTGACAACTCTTACTAAAAAATGAAAGCTAAAGAGGAAGGCAATAGTAATTAATGTTTAGCCAGAGACAGATGCTCTGTCTTTCTTCCTTTTCACTGGTGTTATCTTGTAGCAGGACTGAGATGTGTGCTGGAAGTTCTAACTTGCCGATGTTCGCTCTGCCCCAGCTGCACATCTTCTGGTATCCTTTTTTCCTTCTACTCACTCTTAATCGTCATTTTCAAAGTTTTTCACAGTCTGGCTTGGTTTATACAATCTCTGGCTCATGATCCTGTATTATAAGCACTTTCAGAAATAATTTGCATGGCAAATTTGATATATATTGCAGCAGAGTACAGAAATGAGTAGTATGTAAGACTGGTTGTTGAAAGAATAAAGAAACTTAAGATTTATTACTACTGGGAAATAAAGCCATTCTGAATGCAGACATACATGCAGCCGTTACAGAGTTTCTCTCTCTCCCTCTGTCTCTCTCTCCCCCTCCCTCCCTCCCTCCGTCCGTCCGTCCGTCCGTCTCTGTCTATCTATCTATCTATCTATCTATCTATCTATCTATCTATCTATCTATCTATCTATCTATCTATCTATCTATCTATCTATCTATCTATCTATCTATCTATCTATCTATCTATCTGAAGGAGGAAGGAAGCCTAAGAAAAGCAATCTACATATGAACAAGTGATATGTTCCTAAACAAGGAATCAGTGAGTAAAGAACAGGTTGCCCTTCTGTTTGCCACCCCCACCCCTCCACTGGTTCAGTTGTCACAAACTTGTCACAAATATTGGTGTTTTACTCCCAACAGTATGAAAGCCTGTTATTAACAATCCTTGGTGCCCTGATCGTCCATGTACCTGAAAGCGTGGTGAGAGGATGGGGAAAGGTATCAGGGAAGCACTTCCACCCTGTGACTGCATTGCTGCCCCAATGAAGCCACTTTATTTATTTGATTCCATTTTGCATTGCTTCCCATAAAATATCTTGAAGTATTTTCACAGTGCAAACATCAACAATATAAACAAACAATTCAAAACAATTCATACAAAAATACAGTTAAAACCACTTTAATATGTATATTATATAAACAATTTGATCCCACTGCATATTCAGTCTGGGATAAAAACCACCACTTAAAAGGCTTGATGAAAAATGAAAGTCTTCAATGCATGCCAAAAAGACAGCAGAGACAGTGTCTGTCTGGTACGCAAACAGGAGGGAGTTTCAAAGGGTAGTTGCTGTTACACTAAAACAGCCTTTCCCAACCAGTGTGCCTCCAGATGTTGTTGGACCACAACTCCCATAAGCCTCAGCCAGCATTGCCAATGGTCAGGAAGATGGGAGTTGTGGTCCAACAACATCTGGAGGCACACTGGTTGGGAAACACTGCACTAAAGGCTTGATTTCTATGTTGTACGGAAGGGTCCTTTTGATAAGATGGTATCTGCAGGAGGCCCTGAAGAGAGTAGTAATCAGTTGCATATATAGGGGATGGGATTATTAGAATCCCAGATGGAAGATGGGGGGGGGGAACCAAGCAGAGATTATCCTTAGCTTTTTTTTTTTTTAAAAAAAGGGCCTTTGCCCCATGCATTGGGGGGGAAGCAGAGAGACCGCAGCAGAGAACAGCACAGCAGAAGAGCCACCTCCTGGACTGCCTCCGCAGGGTTTAGAATTTGTATATAGGGAGATTCCCTCTGTTGTGTTAAACAATGTATTCATTAAACTAGAGTTATGGAACTCCATGGGCCTAACTCTATGCTCCCTGAGCTATAAAGTAATTTCCTGAGGTGATATCACCCCCCCTTTTTTTTATTGATCAGTTCCAAATAGTATCCTGCAGTTAGTTTTTCCTTCTCAAACATGGCTCAGTTTGTTCCAGCTATTGGTGAACTGGCAGATGGCCTCATAGTTCCAGACGACAACAATCATTTTTTAACCTCTCTCTCTCAGAAGCTCTCTCCGCCCGAACTCTTTCTCTCTCTCCCTCTCTCTCTCTCTCTCAGAAGTTGTCTCTCTGCCATCAAATGTCTCCGCCACCACCATCATCCTCAGTTCACTATCCCCAGAGATTGTAAGCTTTTTTTAGAGATTCTGTATACCATTTGTTTATTTGGTTTAATAAAATAGTTCCTGATTAAAGAGAGAGATTGAGTTGACTGTCTCACACAGTGTGTTTCAGAACCACGGGCTCAGAACAACTTTCCTGTGTGAAGATGTGATAGACAGCTACGAGGGCTACACAGTACCTTTTTGTTCCTTCTGTGATCTGGCTGACGTTCTTGGGAGTTCCCAGACCTTGGAGGCAGCCTAGAGGCAGATCCTTTCTCTCCCCACTTTGAACCAGGAATTGCAGCTTAATATTATGGGCAACCCTGACAAAACCGAGGTACTGTTTGTGGGAGACAAGGGAAGGTTGGGAGATGCTGACCTGGTGCTCAATGGGGTATAATTGCCCCTGAAAGACCAGGTCCACAGCCTGGGGGTTCATTCTTGACTCCCAGCTGTCCATGGAGGCTCAGGTCTCGGCTGTGAGCCAGGGGGCGCTGTATCAACTCCATCTGATACGGAGTCTGCACCCCTACCTTCCCAAACATCTGCTCCCATCTGTGGTACATGCCCTGGTCTCCTCTCAGCTAGACTACTGTAATGCGCTCTATGTGGGGTTACCCTAGAAAATGGTCCAGAAGCTGGAACTGGTACAGAATGTGGCGGCTCGCCTGATTAAAGGCAGCCACCGGCGAGATAACATCACTCCAGTGCTGAAGGAGTTGCACTGGTTACCGGTTGTTTTCCAGGCCCAATTCAAGGTGTTGGTTCTGACCTTTAAAACCCTATACGATTTCTGCCCAGTCTATCTGAAGGAGCGCCTCCAACATCATCAGGGATGCCGCTCAACAAGGTCAGCCTCAAAAGGCCTTCTCTCTATCCAACCAGTTAAAACAGACTGGTGAGAACTAGGGAGAGGGCTTTTTCAATTGTGGCCCCCACTTTGTGGAATTCCCTCCCAAATGATCTCTGCCATGCCCCCTCTATGATGAGCTTCCTCTGGGCCTTGAAGACCTGGCTCTTCAGGCAGGCTTTTGGGGTGGGTTAGGTTTTATTATTATTGTTGAGATTTTTAATGTTTTAATGTATTTTTATGTTTTTATTTTGTACCTTGCCCAGAGTGGCTGGACAGCCAGCCAGATGGGCGACTAATAAATTTAATAAATAAATAAATAAATAAAAACCAAAATGATCAAGGAGTTGGATGAGCTCCCCTATGAGGGATTATTAGAATATTTGAGGGTTTTCAGCTTCATTGGATGATGATTATTATGAGGGAGAAAGACTTCTTACTATCCACTTTCTCCATACTATGTATAATCTTAGATCATACCCCCCCTTACTCACCCTTTTCTCTAAACTAAAACCCCTCAAATATTCTGATCTTTCCTCATAGGGGAATTTGCTCCTGCAAGATGCAGTGATGGCCACCCACCTGGATGGCTTCAAAAGCAGTTTGGACAAATTCATGGCTATGTTCTTCCTCCACTGTCATAGAAGATAAGGCTATCCATGGCTGCTAGCCACAATGGGCATATTTTACCTCTACTGAATACCACTCGGTGGGAATCACAAGTGGGGAGAGTGTTCTTGCACACAGGTCATAAGAACATAAGAAGGGCCTGAATCAGGCCAATGGCTGTCAGGTCCAGCATTCTGTTCTCACAGTGGCCATCTGGATGCCTACGAAAAGCCTGTAACCAGGACCTGAGCACAAGAGCACTCTCTCCTCCTGTAGTTGCCAGCAACTGGTATTCAGAAGCATGCTGCCTCTGACAATGGAGGCAGAGTAGAGCTGTCATAGCTGGTAGCCACTGGTAGCCTTATCCTCCATGTGTTTGTCCAATCCTCTTCTGAAACCATCCAAGCTGGAGGCCATCACTGCTGGCAGTGGATGCAAATTCCCTAGTTAAACTACATGCTTTGTGGATCAAGAAGTCCTTTCTTTTGTTTGTCCTGAATTTTGCAAAATTCAGCTTCATTGGAATGTTATGCTAGAGGGAGAAAAACTTTTCCCTATCCACTTTCTCCATGCCATGCATAATTTCATAAACTTCTGTCATATCACCTCGAACTCGCCTTTTGTCTAAACTAAAACGTTCTAAATGCTGCAATTTTGGTTGCCCTTTTCTGAACCTTTTCTAATTCTACATTATTATTATTAGATCATTATTATAATATAATAATATATCCAGCCCTTCCTCCCAGTAGGAGCCCAAGGCGGCAAACAAAAGCATTAAAAACATTCTAAAACATCATAAAAACAAACTTGAAAATATATTTTAAAAATATATATTTGAAAACATCTTTTTTTATAAAAAAAGCTTAAAAATCATATTTTTTTTTTAAAAAAGAAAACTTTAAAATATATTAAAAAGCAATTCCGACACAGATGCAGACTGGGATAAGGCCTTTACTTAAAAGCCTTGTTAAAAGAGGAAGGTCTTCATTAGGCACCGGAAAGATAACAGATAACAGAGATGGTGTCTAATATTTAAGGAAAGGGAATTACAAAGGGTATGTCACCACACTAAAGCTCTGCTTCCTATGTTGTGTGGAACAGACCTCCTGATGAGATGGTATCTGCAGGAGACCTTCACCTGCAGAGTGCAGTGATTGACTGAGTATATAAGGGGTAAGATGGTCTTTCAGTTATCCTGGTCCTAAGCTGTATAGGGCTTTATACACCAAAAACAGTACCTTGAATTTAGCCTGGTAGCTAATTAGCAGCCAGTGCAATTCATTCAGCATCAGGGTGACATGTTGGCGGTACCCTACCTCAGTAAGTAGTCTTGCTGCCACATTTTGCACCAGCTGCAACTTCTGGACCAACTTCAAGGGCAGCCCCACATAGAGTTCATTACAGAATCCAGCCTGGAGGTTACCAGTGCAACATCCTTTTTGAGGTGAGGTGACCAGGTCCTGCTTGAGGTGAGATTACCAGACTTCTCATATGTATGTGCTTTGGTCTGATTCAGCTGGGCTCGTCTTATATATGCTATGACAACCAGTCACTAGCTCCAGAAATTCTTTTTTGTGGCCAATAATTTCTGTATGTATGATATGGTTCACTTGATGTCCAGCTGATGCAACAAAGTCCTAACACAGATCCCTTCTGGAGTGATGGATATTTTATCACATTTTTATGGAGGGAGATAAAACAACAGTTCCATCTCCAAGTGAGAAACTCATTAAAAAAGAACTGGCGCCTAGAGTTTTACCATATTCATACTTTGGTGTCTACAGAATAATCTTATAACTCTTTTATCCTTAGACCCATCCTAGAAAAGTTATTGTGAAAATAAATCAGATCTCTCCTTTCTACAAACCGTTAACAACTGGATATCCCCACCTCCCACCCTTATGGTAGACTAAGACTATTTGGAGGTTTATTTCATCATTATCCTTGTAAACTAAGTCTCCTTTTTTCTTTCTTTTTCTTTTTTACTGACCTCGTTAAAATAATACATGGTGGTGCAAGCAGACTGAGTTAAACAACCAACGTTTCTGCAACAGAATTGTTAAGTTGCTCATTAAACCAAGACCAAAACATCCCCATACATAAGTGTTTAATGTATTACCACAACTGGGCTGATGTCCATATCTACTGTGCTTTGGACAACTAGCAGAAGGCATTGATATCTAGATTATAAGCCAGCCTTTCAGGAGATGGGCTCTGTTTCTTGGGTCATTGTATCCCTGCTGAAAACCATATGTCTTCTGCATCCTGAGGACTTATACCAGCTCTTGGCCAGGCTCCTGGTCTTCCTGTTCGGGGTGGGCTTTAGTTTGCTATTGAAGAAGTAGTTGTGATGTGAACAGAACCCTTAAGCTCCTTTGTATAGGGTGTTGATCTAACAAGCTGATATTCTGATTAGAATTTAGGGGCAGAAGAGCACAACCAAATTTTCAAAATCTATCAGACACCATAATAATTAGCCAGAGAGAGTCAGGGGGAAGTCCCCACTCAATAAAGTGTTGGGGGCAGACATGGTTCTATGCCTTTTCATAGTGAACCTTGTTATGGAGGTGGGGGTCTGATTTGGGCTGACCCAAATCTCCTTGTGGGGTACAAACACCCTAATTTTTTGTCTTTGTCTATATCTATATAGAGGCTATTTCTGACATGGGTCACTATGATTATCTTGTGCCCAAACCAAGCATGGGGCCAATGCTACACTGTGGTTTGTTGTAGAGACCGCTCTCCCGGTGGTAAGACTGTGTCATTTGAGGTGCCCCAAAGCTTATTTTGGGGGGCACATTGCCTATTCTTGGCACCATGATTGAAAGTGTCTTGCATCATCACTGGGCTGAATGTGATGCAAGTTCTCCTGCCCTCCGTCACTCCTTCTCCCTTCTCAGTGGTATGGGTTTTGTCTGAGAAGGGGTGGAGAATTGAAGGAAGGGAGGCAAACCCCATCATGTTTGGTCCATCTAAGGGTATAGATACTTTACTGTTGTGCCAGTTCCAGTGCATGTCTACATCTCTTTTCTCAAAACAGGAGCACACACTGCTACTCAAACTCCACCCATTTTTACTCTTAAAACCTAATCGGATCAGCTTTAGTGCATTTTTTTTAAATAAGCTTTAGGGAGGTTTTGCAACTGATTGGTAGATCGACCCCTTTGTCTTCCAGATGTGGCCAATGGAAACACTTTGCTGCAGGCTCAGGCAGAGACAGTGATTGGCCCAACGCTTTGCTGTGGACAGTCCTGAAAGGTCTGAAGGCAGCAGTGGGGAAGAGAGGTGTGACCAACAGAGGGCAGTGATGCTTCAAAATGCAGCCAGAAAACCCATTCTGGCTGCTTTTGAAGTGATGAATGTCCCTATAGCCTTAGAGCCTTAGGAACTAGACCTAGCTCAAAAGGAGGTTGACCATTGTGCATAAAGAGACACACATTTGTAAGCCCCTTCACTTCAAATCCTTACTTCAAAGTGAAACTCCACATTCAAGGATAGGCAAGATTTCTGACATCTTACTAAATTAATTCTGCCTCTGTGTACTGCCATCTTTCATTAGCTTTGTAATTCTTGGGTGTGCATAGGTGAGTACCTTGCTAAATATTAGCAGGCTTGTGTAGAATGCTTATGTATTATATGCTAATTCATATCTGTTGGGAAGTTAATCATCTAGCTTCAGTCATCTGCTTTGATGAATGTAAATCAGGAGAAATTTAGAGGTTTGGAAGCAAACCTGAATGAATATAGATGCATTCTGGCTAAACACATCCTTGCCATGTTTTGTAAAAACAAATCTCTTATTCATAGGTACATGCCATTTACACACAGAGATCTGGAGAATGAACATCAGGGTTGTAATAGAAATTGAATTTTTTTTGCTGTGGAGGAGTTATGATTTTGGCTGGGACCATGATGCTGGAGGGTAGTGGTAGTAATTTTCCTAATTAAAATGATCCCCATCTGTTATTTTTCCTGTGGTAGATAGATACATGTATAGATTATAGGATTAAAGGAAGCTGCCCTATAATGAGTCAGACTGCTGGTCCATCTAGCTCAGTATTGTGTACTCTGCTAGCAGCAGCTGTGCAGGGTTTCAGGCAGGGGACACTCACAGTCCTACCTGGAGATGTTGGGTGTTGAACCTGGGATCTTTTGCATGCAAAGTAAATGCTCTGCCACTGAGCCAAGATCCTTCCCTTGTGATTCCTATATTCTTTGTCGTGTGGTGGAAATAGCAACTTCAGGGATGGATTCTAAGATGGAAGACCCTTTCTCAGGAGCAGTGGTCCCCAACATGAATTTGCCTCTTCCCTCACAGTTACTGCTTCCAGGTTGCTTGCAAATTACTTGCATCATGGTTGGTTTGGCCCTGTATCAATTTGATGGATTGGTTCCACACTTAGCCAGGCTTAGAGTGGACCCACTGAAATCAATGAGACTTCAGTTATTTCAGTGGGTCTGTTCTAAGCATGACGAAGGCTGCAATAATGACCCCACATACCTGGGAGTAAACTCCATTGAATTCGCCAGGACTTACATCTGAGTAGACATGGTTAGGATTGTGCTGTTAGTCTAGATCCAACTTGTTGTCTAACATAAGAAAAACTAGTTGGAATTAAGGATGAAATTCCATTGGTGTTAAAGTAGTGGGGCAGGGAGAGGTCATTCTCATGGCCTTTTCCATACCTGGCAATTTATATATTTAATAAAATTATTTTTAGAACATCAGAATGAAATATGAAAGCTATAGTCCTGTGTCCACTTGTCTTAGAATATGCTAAAAGATCTCGAGAATTAAAAATGTCTTCACCTGAAAAACATATTGACTTGGCACCAGGTGAGCCTCCCTAAGGAAAGCATTCCAGAGGTGGGGTGCTACCACAGAGAAGGCCCATCATTTGTCTGGCTCACTTCCAGAGAGAGGGGATTTGGAGAAATGCCTCTGGAGATGACCTTATTACTCAGGCAGATACATGTGGGAGAAGGATCAGCTACATGGATCAGGTAGAAAAGGTACAGAACAGGACAAGCTAAATGATAAAGGAATCAGAGTGCCTTTCCTACAAAGAAAGGACAAAGCATTTGGGGCTTTGATTAAAAAAAGAAAAGAAAAAGAAGATTACAGATAAGTATCCCAGTCACCATCTTTATTGGATTTGAAATTGATTTTTATACATGCAGTTTCATAACAATAACACCACATGATTTGGAGAAAGTGGACAGTATTCTCCCCCTTACACCAGAATAGGGATGGATGGACCAGTTTTAATTTGGCTCACACCTACTGTATATTTTGGACATGGTCAATACTAAGTCCAGTCCAGTCCATCTTGCCAAATACGGGGACATGTAGTGATGTACAGCCACTTCTTGGAATATTTCCACAAGTATTTTCAACCTGTGTGGCTGTGGCAAGGACCGTGCTTTCTTCTGCTCTGATTTGCAACATTTCCTCATAGGGGAGTTGCTTCAGCCACTTGTTGGTGTGCTTCCAATGCATCTGTTTGGCTACTGTGAGAAGCACAGCAGTGGAATATATGGCTATTTGGTCTGATTCAGCATGGCTCTTCATACATTTTTTTATGATTTCCCACTATTGTATCATTACAAGAGCTAACAAGGCAAAATCCCTAACCCCTTACTTCATCCACTGAAGGAAACAGGAGAGTTCAGGGGAGTGTCACATGAAGGCTATTCCTCCCCATGTCATTGACCCCCAGGGCTTACATTTCTATGCCTGCCAGTTAGATGTGCAGTAATCTATCCCAGGCAAGAATGGGGAATTGGTTTGATCTGCTTTTTGCACTGAAGCAACCCAGTCCAAGGCTCCCAGGCTTGCTTGCGAATCAGAATGCAACTCCCAGTTGGATTACAGACTTCTCCTGGTTTTGCAATAAATTTTCAGTGCCAAAAAATGTTCATTAAAAAGATGTCCACGTATGTACAAAATGTATATTTCATTGGTGAATGTATTTTTTAAGAATGCAAAGTTGTTAGACGTTTTAATTGTTTGTGTGTTTCTACTCTGGGCTCTTTTGGGAGGAAAGGTGGGCTTAAATTTAATAAATAAATAGTTGTTTGTGAAAAATGCACACATATATGTACAATTGGATGGAACAGGATGGCATGGGATGGAATGGAAGGTGGTGGACTGGCATCAAAAAGCATTGAAAAGCGTATGTTTATGTAGAAAATGCATACAATGAGAAGCGGTGGAATGGCATGCAGTAGGATGGAGCACAATGGCATGCAACAGGACAGAATAGGATGGAATGGCCCTAAGCCTGAGGGCCAGTGAGACAAAAATGAGGTGGAATTAGCAGCTCAGCCCATCCCTTGTTCCAGCACACCAATTTTAGCCAAAGATAAATGCCTTTTTCTTGACAACTGCTCAGTGCCAGCTTTAGCAGTAGGCTTCACTGGGCACATGCCAAGGCCCATTCTGGACCCACTCCTGGCCCTCAGACGCCCCTAACCCTCTTCTTCCTTTCTGTTAATATCAACCCAGCTTCCGTCCCCAAGCCTGCAAACAGCGACAAGAGGAAGGGGAAGCAGCAGCAGCCTCTACTGACTTTGACCTCTGTTTCTGGGAAGTGGGAATTGGTCCCAAAGGGAAAGGGCAAGCAAATGAGCAGTGATGATAGGAGGTGGGCCCACTCAGGGATAGGGCCCGAAGAAGCCATTTTGCTCAAGTGCCTTCTTCAAACTTACAGATGGATGAATCTGCCAATTTAGGTTTCTCTCTGTTTCTCATTTTTGTCCAGTCAATTCTCCATATTTCTGTGTCAATTTTACTTTTTGGTTACTATTAAAGGAAGTCCACATGAAAATTCATCAGCATTTTAGTGCAAATTTCTCCTACTGTACAGATGTTTGTATCAAAAATGTGATACACACATTTTTGCAAGCACTTCCTTCTCATATAACAGTGTTCATCTGCTTTTTCACTAATATATGTATCTTTATGTACACTTTCCCCTAATATACACATTCACGGTACATGCTATTTGCTTGGAGAACTGCATCACAAAATCTGGAGAAGTGCAAATTCTGAGGGATGACTGCATTTTGGTACATATACTGTTTTGGAAAGTGTGAATTAGATAGTTTTGCATTAAAATGTGAAACAAACTCTAATTTATCCCCCATGCTTACCAACACTGCAACTATCACACTGATGCTGTTATACTGAATTGAAGTGTTTAGGATTCTATGAACAATACGTTGATGCTTAAAGTGTGGCTGTGTTTTGTTGTTGTCACTGCTGCTGCAGCAATGGATACCCAAATCAAGAAAATACCAACTGTGTCAGCTTTGCAGTCCTTTGCAAAATAAGATACCCACATAACTGTTCAAAGGTAACAAGATGTTCTCTTTTCTTCACACATGGAGAACAGAAAATAAATGTGTGTATTGGGTCAGTTTTACAAAAGGGGAAACAAAAGAAAACACCTTCAACCACTGGAATAACATTTTTTTAAAAATGTCATGGATAACAGGGAAATTGAAATCTTACTTGGCACATTATGCTCTGTATTTTCACTTTTCTCCAGAAAACTAACCCACCCCAAACAGAGTGTCTTTAAAGTTCTTTTGAATTACACATAGCAAGGAAGGCAAGGGAGATGACAGATAAATAAATGCTATAGATTTGGGGTGAAGGTCTCAACATGTCAAATGATTAATGCGAGATGATGGTTCTAAAGGAGAGAAAACACTAATTAAAGAAAAGAGGAAACTGGGAATGATTTAGAACTCTCTCCTTCAACATATTTCAAGTTATGACATGCATAAGAAGTCTTTCCTCAATAACAGTAAACAGTGATGCCGTGGCGTGACCCTAGAGAGCACAGGGTTTTTGAAGATGCAGGATATTTTAACTACAATTTTTTCTTTTTAAAAAAAAAGCAAAGTGATTCCAGGCTCCTAGGGAGAAGGGATGCAACTCTTAGAATCAGTAACGCTGCTCAGTTTCAAAATTTGGACAGTGGAGGTGTGATATTATTTTGCTATAGGCCCATAAATCCACATTAGCTTTCCTGAAAAGAGAGTTAAAACAAATACAAATGAAGCCCCATGAAATGTATCTTTTGCTGGTCATGATGGGGAAAGTGTTTGAATGTGTTGGTGGGGGGTAGGACCAGCCTAAAGCATTTTGCTGCCTAAGGGAATCAGCAAATGGATTTAGAAGAATCCAGAGCCAAAGTAGGATGCCTCAGAGGGATTTGGGGTGGAGAAATAATGGAGGAAGATCTCCATTGAGACTGACAGATGAAAGTTGTAATCAGATTATTTTTATTTCTCCCCCCCCAAAAAAAAGGTTTAAATGTACCTAGCACAAAAGTCCCTAGAACATTTTGTCAGCAATTTGGCAAGTTTCAGGAGAACACCTCTCATATGCCTTCATGTTTAGACCATTTCCCCCCAAAACACTATGAGATATCAAATTATCCCTTCTTTTACTCATCCCCAAAGTACAACAGATAGCTTTGTGGAATCTCCACTGCAAGTATTTTTCCCTCTTAAAATTGGTAGAGTTCCTTCCCTTAGAAGAGGTGATATTTTCTGCATTTTTTGTTCAATTCCGGCAATAAATAAATAAAAATAAAAAGTATCAGTACTTATTTTTTTTTTAAAATCAATTTTAAATTTTTTTTTTACAATAATTTTTATTCAAATTTTCATAAAACATAGAAAACAAAATCATAAAACATTCAAAGACAAAAAACAAAACAAAACAAAAATGATTAAACAAAAAAAAATAAAATGTTGACTTCCCATTTGTCACATATCAAATCAGTTATAGGTCTACAATATATAACAATCCTGTCTCTTAAATCATATTATAAAATCACTTTCCTCCAGTAGTTATCTTAATTAATCATCAAATCTCATAAACATTACTTTATTCTTTCCACAAAAAGTCAAAGAGAGGTTTCAATTCTTTAAGAAATATATCTATCAATTTTTCTCCAAATAAACATGTCAATTAACCCATCTCATTAATAATTATAATAATCTTATTGTCATAACCATAGTCCAAATAAACATTTTGATTAATCCATCTCATCAGAATCTGTTAGGTCCAATAATTTCAATAGCCATTATTCCATTATCCCTATTAGTTCCATCTTCCATCTTCAATAGTCCTGTTAAGTCCAGTAATTTCAGTGTCCAATCTTCCATTATCAGTATTCCATAATAATCTTGCTGTTGTAGCCATAGTCATATAATAAGAGTCTGATGGGAATTTCCTCTATCCCAAATATTTTCTTGCCATCCATTCTGAATAAGTTGCTGAAATACTGTTGTAAAGTCATATCTGTGTTCTTCTTTTTTACAAAATGCACTGGCTCATCTCTTAAGAGTTTTTCCATTGTCACATGGCTGCAGTTAATTCCATAGATTTTCTCTATATCAAGCTCCATCACATCATTCCAGTCCAGAAGATTATCCAAGCCATTGATAACTTTATCTCTAATATCTTCATTAATTTCTTCAGAGATAACGTTAAATTCCAAACAGTAGATTTTATTTCTAAAATCCATAAACTCCAGATCTTTTTCCAATTCCACATTTGTTCCAATCTCCAGGGCTTGTATCTTCCGTTTATTTTTTCTTTTCTCATCTCTGATCTCATTCTCCTCTCTCACAGGATCCCCTATTTCTTTAAACTCCTGCGTCATTTTGCTCAGTTCAATTTTCAGCTCCTTACTACCCTGTCGCAGGGTTTGTTTCGTTATCTCAATCTCATCCATTATTTTCTGAAACATAGTTACTTCCAGATTCTCAGCCACTTTCTTGATTGCCATTTTTAAAACCATGAAAACAAAGCAAAACAAAAATAAAGAAGAACCACTTCTTATTTCAGCAACAATTGGGTTAATATTCTAGGCTTGATGACATCACAGTATAAACAGAGCAACCTGCCTTATCCCTCTATGTTCAAGAATGCAAAACAAATTTAGTTCCCAGCATCAAAACAGTTAGTGGCGTCGTGAAGAAGCAGATTCGTCAAAATAAAATAGACCAAAAAGAGAATAGTCCCAGACAATATAATATTCCTTGGAATAGAAATCAGGAATAGAAATCCCTCTTCTGTGTATATCTTTAGAATGCACTTCCAGGACAGCTTTTTGCGACAGAAACAGAGATAAGCTGTTAATTTCGTGGATAACAGAGAAGAGTTATAGCTCACCCAGAAGCTGTCCAAAGCCGATCAATCTGACAAATCTCCTTTTGCTGCAACAATTTAAACCAAGTAAAATAAATAATAGAAAGAAGGGTGCTTGCCTGTTAGTCCGTTCTCTCTTTAAAGAAAAGATAAACGTATCGCTTAAGCAGATAGAGCTTGTTCGGAAGTCCGTCCGGCATTGTTGGCTGGACCTTATCTCATAAATTAATGAAATCCAGTCCTCCCAACAAAAACAGGCTTTTGAGGTTGATCTCTACGTTTCTCCCTGCCCGGGAGAAATTTCATCAGTCAAAAAAAAAAACGTTCTGACTGATTCATATCTGAATAAGCTTCTTTTGAGGCGGGAGCCCGTCCCAAAAGCAGGCACAAGCGAAGTCACCCTTCCCGGAAGTCAAAAATCAATTTTAAAATTGACCAGTACAAACATCACTGGATCTATTTGCTTGTAATTTGGCAGGCTTTATCAACTCTGGAGCTGATAGTATGCCTGCATTTCATTTATCCTCTGCCAAAAGGGGGGAAAGTTATAGACATTAAAAAAAAAAAATCCCAGAAGTGAATGGTGAAAAAAATTAGACCCTGAGCCATATTGGGTAACCTACAAAGCTCCTTAGAGTGAGGTGGCTATTTTGCAATGCACAAAATTGGGGACAAAACCACATCTTGTGATCAATACACCCTCCCTACCAATTAACGCTTCCTTCCCCAAGTCCAGATTCATAGCAAACAAGACTCAACAACTTATGTTGGCATTTGTGTGTTAGGGTGAGTTTGGTGTGTAGCTGGAAGCTGGAAAGTTGCTTGTCTTGCTCTGTGTGCTGAACCTCCAGCTATGGCTTTGGGGACTCCTAGAAACCTAATGAGAAAGCAAGATCTGTTGGAGTGTGAATGCTGAGAACCTCTCCATCTTACAGTCACATTGTATATTTGTGTAAATAAAACCATATATCCTAAACCCACCACTGTCTCTGCTGAACATCATACAAAGGAAACCAAACCCTGGATAAGCACAAGATCTCCCTGGAAGTCTTGCACCGTTCGAGATTAGGGTGCACATAACAATATACTATATTGAGAAGCAGCATGGTGTAGTGGTGGGAGCATTGTGTCAGGCCCAGGATGTGACTCAGGAACCAGACCAACGATTGTAGTTAATTCGTGTTTTATTAAGGTAATGTCCAAACAAAGACTGCGTTTTCTCATGAATCAATACAGGGATACAGGTCCTGCGGCATTGGGAGAAAGTTGACAGAGCAAGGGACTTCTTCCCGCCTGTTCTTTAAGAAGGGGCCAAACGGGCGTGCAATCTTTCGCTCCTCCTTAACTGCCTCTCAGGTACTGCCCGCCTTCCCCCCCTTCTCTCCTGTCTTTTCAGCTGTCTGCGTGTGCACGGTGAGGGGGGAAGCATCACCCCCTCCTCTTCTGAAGTTTCCGATTCCAGGATGGGGGATAGGGGAGGGGCTGATGGTAAACTGCCTCCCCGCTTTTCGGCTGTGAGCAGCCCTCCCTCTTCCCTCTCTTGCTCTGAGCCTGAAAGAGGGGGAGGCGTGAGAATGTCCAGGGAGGGCTCAGGCTCCCCGTTGCTAAGCGACCTTATCACTGGCAGTTCCTCTGTTTCATCTTCGCTCCAAAGGGGGGAAGTTTCTCCCTCTTCCCTCTGCCATCCATCCGAATACTCTTCTCCCAACTCTCCGGGATCCAGCTCCCCAGGATTGGGACCCCAGCTCTGCCTTCCGACACATTGGACTAGGAGCTGGGAGACCAGGGTTCAGATCCCCACTCAGCCATTAAGCTTGCTGGGGTGACCTTGCGTCAGTCACAGTCTCTCAGCCTAACCTACTTCACAGGGCTGTTGTGAGAATAAAGTGGAGAGGGAGGAGAATCATGCATGACACTTTTTGCTCCTTGGAGGAAAGGTGGGATATAAATGTAATAAATAAATAAATAAAATATTTAGTCCCTAGAATGGACTAGTGATTTTTCCTTGTTTTTGGAAACATAAGGAGATACCATAGAAACAAGAATGGCTAGAAAAATTGTGAGACATTTTTTACTTATTTAAATTGAAAGCATTCTGTAAATCAGGAATGAAGAACCTGTGACTCTCCAGATCTTGTTGAACTTTTATTCCCATAAACTACAGTCAGCATGGCAGTGCTCAGAAATTTTGGGAGTTGTAATTTAATAAGATGTTGAGGGCCATTGTTTCCCCACTCTTGCTGTAAATCTTCAAGTGCATTTGAATATCAAATAAAATACAGAACCCAGTAATTGTTTTTATAAAGAACTCTTTTGTCATTGGGTCAGAATCAATTTGAATAGTTAAATCCCACAGGGAAGTAAATATTCTCTGTATTTGCCTATAGAAAATGTATTCGGACTCTCAGAAATATATCTTGGATTAGAGGACCCTTTTCCATGTGCAGCCTTCTTTCTATGATGGTCATGAAGAAATGCTAAGAAACTATCTCTAAGGATAGACATTCCAAACAGACTTCTATTGACTTTGAATGGGATATCTCTCCCCATATGCACCCATACCCAACCTCGTATATAATCTTCTCAACACACAGCATCAAATAGGGTAGTTTTGAGTATGCCTTGTCTTTTCCATCATTTGTTTGGGGAATCTCTGCAGATTCATTGTAGGACAGATACATATCTGCTTAAGATATTATACTTGTAAGTTACTATGGGTTAAGGTTGCCAGATTTCCAGTTTTTATCCAGAGACTCTGGTTTTGGGGGGTCCTCTCTGGGTGAGTCACCCCAATCTCTGTATTTCTTTCTTTTTAAAAAAAAAATAAGTACCTAGGTGGTCTGATTCAGGAGACATACACCAAAATGCCACACCCTCCCACAAATTATGTTAGTACCATCTGTTCTAATCCTCACCCTTTCAGGTTTTAGCCAATAAATTGTCAGGGTTGTGATTGATAAGAGTTTTGTTGACCTCCAGGCAATAGCTAAAGCCCATTGCAAACTCTGAAAGTAGCTCCTTTTCCTGCTTGTCTGCACATCAGAAATTCAGGAAATTTATAGCTTTCAGCAGCATCAAGAGTACATTCTCTGTGCATCTATAACAGAAGATCACAGCAGGATCTTGGAAGGCACACACAGTAAATAATTTCAGTTATAATAAAAGTGTACATGCAGGTTTTTTAATTACTTGCAAAAATAGCATATTATACATTTTATCTTTCAAATAATTTTGGAACAGAAATTTTAAAAAGTATACATGCTGCAGCTTATGCCATTACAATGTGTTATACTTTTCTAATTATAAAGAGTAAAACAAGTTTACATTTTCCTGAGCTGTTGATGAGTGCAGTTGATTGATAAAATCCACAGCCTGTTTTGAAAACCTTCCCAATATGAAGCTTTAAACCTATATGCAATTTTCTGGGAGTAAAGCTGCAATACATACCTGGGAGGAAACCCCATTGAATTCAGTAGGACTTACTTCTGAGTACTGTAAATGAATGGGACTTTTGAGTGACCATAACAAAGAATTATGTTGTAAATCTTTCTCTCCTCTTCCAATCCTTTTTTTTAAAGCAGTTAAGGGCTTACTTAGGTGTCACTGCTTTTATTTGGTAGGAAACTAATACTGTATTTTTTAAAAAAAGTGTTCTCCAATGACCAACCGTTTAGTTTTGACAAAAACTATTATATTGGGGTCTATGTATTTTTACAAATACAGTGTGTGTGCATATGGAATCTTTCCAAGAACCCTGTGAGGTAAGGTTGGAAACCAAGGCAGCTCACAACAAGAAATAAATCTATTTAAAATCCAATAACCATAAAACAAGTATAAAACAGTTGCAAAACAGCTTAAAGTGGGATGATTTGAATTTTGGCTTGGGTGAGTGGAGTTGTTTTATCACTTGAGGTTGCAGTATATTAAGACTTACTTCTGAGTACATACGGATAGGATTACTTTATAAATATCTTTACAGGTTGCGTAACTAACAAACATCTTTGACATTCATGCTTATATAAATATTTCTTCTTATTATGTCTTGATATGTATCTGATTTCACACTATGGTTGTACATTATTGTCTCCTCCACATTTTAAGTGTGACCTTCTTCCTTGGGTGGTCATGGTTCCCCTCTGTTGTTTTCATCTTGAGGGGCAGATTGGGCTGAGAGATGGTGAGTAGCCCATAGTCACCTAGTAAACTTTGCAGCTGATTTCCATTTTAAAAAATTAATTGAAATGATTTATATGCAGGCAAAGTTTATGAAGTAATGCAGATCCACATAACGCATTTTAAGCACATCCATATTGCATTTTAAGCACATGAATTCCCCCAAAGAATCCTGGGAAGTGTAGTTTCCCCCTCACAGTTATACCAGGCCTGGCCACACCACCTGCAAATTGCAGGAGTTTATGTTAGGCACACCTGTACAAAATCCCAAGTTTGTTCCATTGACGAGGTATCAAGTGGTGAGGTTCTTGGGTGAAGCCCTGTACTTCTGATACAAGAGTTGGTAACTTCTTAAGTCAGGGGTGGGGAGACTGTGGCCCTCCAGGTAAGGTTGGACTCCAACGCCTATCATCCCCAGCCAGCATGGCCAATGGTTAGGGATGTTGGCAGCTGCAATCTAACAATCTAAGGAGTTTCACCCATCAACCTCATGTATCTCTTTGCATCATTTATAGTAAGGAGTGCTTTGTGTTTCTTGCGCCCTTAAGATAAACACTTAAAAAAAATAATAATGAGGAGATGTATCACGTCCCTGAAAAAAAAATAGAAACATGGATTTATGGAGGGTTTATTGAAATTGTATTTTATTACTGCAGGAATGATTTCTGGATCTGTCCTAAGCATAGCAAAGAGCAAGCACTTATATGGTAAGCAAGCTCTGCAGTTCTATGGTCCCTAGGAGGGCATCCCAGGGCCATTGGATGTGCTAGAACTTGGACTGAGTTGCTGATTCCTCCTGGTTTTGGTTTTACTGGCACTCAGTCAAAGGTGTTTCGTTCCATCCTTTGACATGTCATTGCCAGTGAGTAGAGGCTGGTCCTTTTGGGTGAATGGGACACTGCTTCACCAGCTTCAGGATACTTTCAACCAGCTGTCACCTGCCTGCCTCCTTACATACAACCATTGACCTCCCCCTATTATTCATTATGGCTCAACCTATGATTGGTCACCTTGACTTCTGCCCTACCATTCCCAGTGGGCACCAGCCACCACATGCCATTGCATCCTTTTGCATGCTATTCCATCCTGTTAGGTCCCATTGTATTTTTGGTGTGCTTTCTATTTAATTATATATAATGTGTATATGTGTATATATATATATATATATATATATATATATATATATATACACACACACACACACACACACACACACACACACACACACACACACATATCATACACACACACACACAATGCACACTTTTCAATTCATTGACCAGTAAAATATGCATTCCCTTTTACATAAGATATTTATTTTGATGTACACTTTTTATGCACCAAAAATGTATTGCAAAAATCAAAGAAGCGTTCAGTCTGACTGGAAGTTGTGTTCTAATGCACAAGGAAATTTGTGAGCATCAGAATGGGTCAATCCACTGCAGAAAAGCAGGCCAAATGAATTCCTTTCTCATCAGATCTTCCTATCCAAGGACAGAGAGAGGGCGGAGTGTCTGATGTTGGAAAGAGAGGTTGCATGTTGTAAGACATCTCTGTGAGGTTGCAGAAAGGGATGGAGCCAGTTCATCACCAATGCTGAAGTTCCAATGTCAAAAAAGGCACATATAAAGCTTTCCGGAGGGGAGGATGTCAGGAGAAATGTCAACAGAACAAGGGAGAAATTATGCCAATCCCAGGAGTTGGTGTGGGCTTTTCGCTCTCTGTCATTTCCAGTGGGAGGGACATTGTAAAAGAAAGGGGTATTGAAAAAAGAAAGTTCCTATGTAGAAAGAGACAATGATGTAAGCCAGTTCTAAGAAATGGGTTAATGAGTTAAGGATTTCTTCTGATGTGAATCTCCCCTTTTCCTTCTCTTTCTTTTTTGAAATTATTTATTTTATTTATATCCCACCCAAAACATCTTTAAAAACATACTAAAACAAAACATATTTAAAAACATCTTAAAAGGCAATTCCAACAGAAACTGGGAAAAAGTCTTTACTTAAAAGGCTTGTTGAAAGAGGAAGGTCTCCAGTAGGAACCAAAAAGATAACAAAGATGGTGCCTGTCTAATATTTAAGGGGAGGGAATTCCAAAGGTTCAGTGTCACTGTTTCCTATGTTGTGCTGAATGGACCTCCTGATAGGATGGTATCTGCAGGAGGCCCTCACCTGCAGAGCACAGTGATCAAGTGGGTATATAAGGGATAAGACCAACTTTCAGGTATCCTGGTCCCAAGCTGTATAAGGCTTTGTACACCAAAACCAGAACGTTGAACTTAGCCTGGTAGCTAATAGGCAGCCAGTGCAATTGTTTCAGCAGCAGGGTGACAAGTTGGCGATCACCCAATGCTGTTCTTTGAAAATGATCCTGGAGGTAGGATTGGAACCACTGTAAAACAGTGCCTCTGATACCCAGCTCACTTAGTCAGCTCAGAAGGATACCATAGTCAATAGTATCAAAAGCCACTAAGAGATCAAGTAAGAATAACAGGGTGGCACTCCCCCTGTCCTTCTCCCAATAAAGATTATCCATCAGGGTTACCAAGGCCAATTCAGTTGCATAACCTGGCCTGAACCCAGACTGGAAAGGGTCAAGAGAACCTGTTTCATTCAAGAGTATTTGCAATTGCTGTGCCACAGCCCTCTCAATCACTTTTCCTAAAAAGGGGGTATTTGTGACCGGACAGTAGTTGCCACAAACCAATGGATCCAGGGTGGGCTTCTTCAGGAACAGTGATATCACCCTCTCTTTCAGAGAAGTTGGAACCACTCCCTCCCACAAGGATGCATTGACCACAGACTTGATCCACTAAGTCATACCCCCATGGCAAGCTTTAAAGCCAAGAAGGGCAAGGATTGAGAGGACACATTGCTGGCTACATCATTGCAAGGACCTTGTCCACATCATCAGGCCACATCAACCAAAACCTATCCGAAGAAGTTGCAGCAGATGTTGAACTAGACACCTAACTAGGGACTACAGTAGATATGGATGGGGCATCAAGATTGCTATGGAGGTGAGCAACTTTACCCTCAAAGTGCCTTGCAAACAATTCACAGTGGGCAACCAAAGGGTCTAAAACTCCATTTCCCAAAGTTGATGTCAACAGACCTCTGACAATACAGAAAAGCTCCACTGGATGGCTATTTGAGGATGCGGTGGTGGCAGAGAAGTGGGCCTTCTTTGCCACCATCACCACCACACAGTAGGCACAGTTATGATGTTTTACTTGTGACACAGCATGTCTTTTGCCACTTGCACTCTAGCCATCGTCCAGCCTATTTCATTGCCCTTAGCTTGGTGTACCGAGGTGCAAACTAGGCTCCACAATGCCAGAAAAGGCACTCGGGGCAAGCATGTTAAGAGCCCATAAAGCCTCACTGTTCCACAGCATAAGGGCTTCAACAGGGTCACTTGATCTATCTACTGGGAACTCCCCCAAGGCATTCAGGAATTCAGTGGATTCCATTAGTCTCTAGGAGTAGACCATCTTAAATTGTCCACCACCCATGCAGGGGAGGATTGGAGCTGTAAATCTAAACTTCATCAGGAAGTGGTCTGACCATGACAATGGGATGAGATCCACCCCCCATCTCCAGACCACCCCTTCCTCCAACTGGAGCAAAAACTAAATTGAGGATGTGCCCTGACCTATGCATCGGGCCAGTGACAACTTGAGACAGCCCCATGGTCATCATGGAGGCCATGAAGTCCCAAGCCAGAACACTAGAGGCAGTCTCAGCTTTGAGTTCCTCCAATACCACAGGCCTCCACCAGCTTAGTCAGAAAAGCTGCTGGGCAACAGGGAGGATGGTACACCAGAAGCAACCCTAGTTTACTGTCTCCTGACACTAGGTGCAGGCCCTCACAGCCAGCTCCAAGACAAAGTGGTTTCCTGGTGACAGAGATGGAAGTTCTCTAGACCACAGCAACCCCTTCCTCCATCCCTGCAGCCTGTGCTGGTGGGCAAAGCTAAGTCAGATCAACTCCTCCCAGCTCACCCACACAGATCTTAGTAATGCAAACCACATTGGCACCCTCATCCATGATCAAATCATGGATGACTGTGGTCTTATTGTGTACCGATCTGGTGTTAAACAGCAGCACATACAGGCCAGTGGGCACACCAGATGAGCAATGAGGAACCCATCCATGGGAGGCGTGGGAGCAAGAAAGAAGGCATATATAGCCTTACCCTCACCTTCTATGGTAGCTCACCACTTCCCCATGGCTATACCTCCCTCCACCCATGATCACTGAGATTGAGGTGGCATCACCCATGTCCCTCCTTACTAAGACTCCTCCTAAACACCTAATATGGGCACAACAAAAGACCACCAACAAAACCTACCTGAACCAGTTATCCCTACAAGATGGACTGCAGCCTCTCTCTCGATTCAGAGTGAGGCAGGGGCTCTCCTCCCTTGCAGCACTTACCACTTTATTTTAGATTATCTTTTAAATTATCTTTTAGATCTTACACAATGAACTCCACAGGGAGTTCTGGGGAGAAAAAAAATGAGCCCATTTAAAGACGCATCTGCATTTGATGCTTGGGCACAGCAATATTTCCTCTGCTGCAATCCATCTGCCTGCAATTTGTTTTGGCTTACATCTCTGTTCTGCAATGCTCTGCCACGGCTCCCAGATTTTACTTGTGCTTGGGAGATTGGTGAACAGTGTTCTGAGCTGTTGGCTTTAGGGATTTATATCCCTCAGAGGTAATGGCACTCATTATTTAATCACCTTGCATGCTCTGCTTAGGAAAGAGAGAAATGCAGTCATGCGGATAAGGTGTCATGAAGATCGATAGGACCGTCTGTTTCCATCTCCCCTGTTATAGTCTTAACTGGTGTCCTCCTGACACTTCAGCGTCTGGAGATGGGGTTTATTGCAGAAAACAAAATCTGTAGCCTAACTGGCAAGCTACTTTCTGATTTCTTGCTATTTAACATTTATTTAATGCCAGCAGATTGCTTGTGTTATTATTAGTTTAGCTACACCACTTTTATTTGCAAAATATATTGCAATATTGTTCATTCTTGCAAGATTCCCTGAGGTTGGTTAATGTTAGCCCCATCTTACAGAAGGATTGCTTTCCTAAATATTTTTAGTGGAAAATCTAATGGTGTCCTCTTAAAGTGTTCTTTTCCTTAAATTGAATGGTTTGTTAAATTACTAATAATTCATGGCCTGTTAATTTACTACCTCAAATGCCCTGCCTCTTTTTATATCAGGGTGGGGAAACATTTTCAGTCCAAGGGCCACATTCTCTAATGTGTAACTTTCTGGGGGCCACATACCAGATGGCTGGGGCTGGATGCAAAAGTGTGGAAGGGTCATAGCTCAGTGGGAGAGCATCTGTTTTGAATGCCGAAGGTCCCAGATTCAATGCCAGGGAAGTGTTAAATGCCTCTTTACGAGAGGGAGTGGTCCCTGGCTGTCTGAAAGAGGCGGTAGTGAGACCACTCCTGAAAAAATCCTCCTTGGACCCTGAAAACCTTCACAACTATAGACCAGTCGCGAATGTTCCATACCTGGACAAGATCCTGGAATGAGTGATTGCTGGCCAGCTCCAGGCGCTATTGGATGAAACTGATTATCTAGACCCATTTCAATTGGGTTTTAGGCCTGGTTTCGGCACTGAGACAGCCTTGGTCGCCCTGTATGATGACCTATGTCGGGAGAGGGATGGAGGGAGTGTTACTCTGTTGATTCTCCTTGATCTCTCAGCGGCTTTTGATACCATCGACCATGGTATCCTTCTGGAGAGGCTCGTGGAGTTGGGAGTTGGAGGTACAGCTTGGCAGAGGTTCCGCTCCTACTTGGCGGGTCGTCTCCAGAAGGTAGTGTTTGGGGAACATTGCTCGACACCATGGGCTCTCCAATGTGGAGTCCCGCAGGGGTCAGTTCTGTCTCCCATGCTTTTTAACATCTACATGAAGCCGCTGGGTGCGGTCATCAGGAGTTTTGGAGTGCGTTGCCATCAGTACGCTGATGACACGCAACTCTACTTCTCCTTTTCATCGTCTTCAGGTGAGGCTGTCGATTTGCTGAATCGTTGCCTGGCTGCGATAATGGACTGGATGTGAGCTAACAAACTGAGGCTCAATCCTGACAAGACTGAGATGCTGTTGGTGGGAGGTTTCTCTGATCAGATGGTGGATATTCACCCTGTTCTGGATGAGGTTACACTCCCCCTGAAGGAGCGGGTTCGTAGTTCGGGAGTATTTTTAGATCCTTCCCTGTCACTTGAGGCTCAAGTAGCCTCGATGGCACGGAATGCATTCTACCAACTTCGGTTGGTAGCCCAGCTACGTCCCTATCTGGACAGGGAGGACCTCACCTCAGTTGTCCATGCTCTGGTAACCTCTCGATGGGATTACTGCAATGCACTCTATGTAGGGCTGCCTTTGAAGATGGTTCGGAAGCTACAGCTTGTGCAGAATGCGGCGGCCAGACTGATAACGAGGACCAAGCGGTCTGATCATATAACACCTGTTCTGGCCTGCTTGCACTGGCTACCAATATGCTTCTGGGCCAGATTTAAAGTGCTGGTTTTAACCTATAAAGCCTTATATGGTGCGGGACCGCAATACCTGCTGGAACGCCTCTCCCGATATGAACCTGCCCGTACACTACGTTCAACATCGAAGGCCCTCCTCCGAGTTCCGACTCATAGGGAAGCTCGGAGGACGATAACAAGAACTAGGTCCTTCTCAGTGGTGGCCCCCAAACTGTGGAATAGTCTTCCAGATGAGGTGCACTTGGCGCTGACGTTGTTATCTTTTTGGCACCAAGTTAAAACCTTCCTCTTTTCTCAGGCATTTTAGTTCTTTAGTTTTTTAGTTTTAAATATGTTGTAATTGATCTTAGATTTGTGGATTTTTATATACATGTCCCTTGCACTGATTTATTGGATTTTATTGTGTATATTTATATTTTTTGTTGTACACCGCCCAGAGAGCTATGCTAGTCGGGCGGTATAGAAATTCAACAAATAAATAAATAAAATAAATAAATGCCCAGCATCTCCAGGTAGGGCTGGGAATGTACCCAGTCTGGAGTCCTAGAGAGCCACTGTCAGTCAGTGCAGACAATACTTGAGCTAGATGGACCAATGGTCTAATTCAGTACAAGGCAGCGCCCTATGTTCTTATGGGCAGAGCAATCTATGTGACTCATACCTTTGTACAGTCATGCAAAAAGCAGATACTTCTGTGGGCATATAGAGGAGTCTGGTCCATTGGACACTGCCCCATCAGCCTCTGTCTGCTTTTCTTACTGGTAACCAGGTGGAACTCAGCAGGGAGGAGGATGGGGACAAAATTAGAATTAGTTGGCTCCAGCTGTCATTGGCTCTGGCTCCACCTACTGTTGGGCTCCCTGCCTTCCACCCCACCAGTCCCAGAGGGCACCAGCTGCCATATATCCACACACACCACACATTCCTCCATTCTTCTTCCAGGCAAGCAAGAGTCAATGCACACTTCAAGGAACATTACAGTTGGGCAAAAACACTTAAGGATGGTTGGCCTGTGGGAGGGGGTGTGGCCTGGGGAAAGTCCTGAGGGCCAGACAGAGAGGGCTGGATGGATACATTTAGCCCCTGTGCCTGAAGTGCCTAATGATGCAATAGTTCTATGTTAGGAAATTTTGTGTTCTATATGGGCAGTGATCAGTCCTACATGCTGGCACAAGGATTCCATTTGGTGTTTAGGACCTGGATGAAGGTTCATAAGCCTGATGCTAGATGCAACAGTTGCAAGCATGCCAGATCATAGGATCATGCTATTGGTTATCTAATGCTGTTCAACAAGATAATGGGTAGGACACCAATAACAATGAAGTTATTTCACATCTTAACAAAGTTATCCTTAACTTTATCAACTTGACACAATCCCGATAAATGAAAATGTCCAGGTAGCACTCCATTTCAAGTAAAAAATGAGGGGTTTGACTATGGAGATTTTCAGTACAGCCCTTCATCTATGCATTTTGTCAATCTCTATGCAAACATGCTAAAGAATGGCTTGTAGGCAATCTTCACTTCATGCCATAGCAAAAGCTACATTTGCAAAGAAATTACATTTCCTTGCCAGCTCTTCTGTCTCCGTTGTGTTGCCCACATATCAGAAACATCTTGGCTGGAGCATGGCAATGGTGAATTAATCCCAGTTAATTGTTTGAATCCTAAATTTCCAAAGGAGTGAGAGGCTGCAAGAGGGGAAGGGTGTGGGAGAGGACAGGCAGTTGTTATGTACCTTCAAGTCGATCATGATTTATGGCGACCCTATGGATCAGTGGCCTCCAATAGCATCTGTCATGAACCACCCTGTTCAGATCTTGTAAGTTCAGGTCTGTGGCCTCCTTTATGGAATCGATCCATCTCTTGTTTGGCCTTCCTCTTTTTCTACTCCCTTCTGTTTTCCCCAGGATTATTGTATTTTCTAGTGAATCATGTCTTTTCATTATGTGTCCAAAGTATGATAACCTCAGTTTCATCAGGCAGTGCTTCACAGTAAATGCCATTGTAGCTGCTACCAGTGCCAGATAGTACCTGTGACTTCACACTCTCCCTGAGCTTAATTTGAACTGGGGTTTAGCCCAGACTCAGGGCTCAGAATGGGGAGAAATGATTTTGTTTATATTTTAGTAAGCAGTTACCTAATTCACTTTTCTCAAACCAATATACAAACCAAAGAAACAGCTATCTTTGAAATTTGCATTTTTCTGAATTTCATAATAAAGTTCACCAACCAAATTCTGGATACAAAACAATGCATATATTAGGGCATTTCTGTGTGAATGAATACATGAGTGAAGATAGAATACAAAAATGCATTATATTGGGACAAATGTCTTGCCAAAAGTTGTGCATTAGTCAAAACTATGCACAACAATGTGTTTATTAGGAGAAATTCACACTAAAATGCTGAAGAATTTTCATGAGCATTTTTTAAAATCACAAATTGTTGCAGAAATGTGGAGAACCGAATTTAAGATAGGAAAAAAATGAGAAACTGAGGGAACCGAAATGGACAGATCCTTCCATCCCTAGTGAGCAGTGGCAGAGATGTGCTGGGATGGCAGTGATGGGGTGGTGGTGTTCACCTGACCTCCCTACCCCTGAATCACTGCTGCTTACTGGGAAGGGGATGAGGAGGGGCACAGCAATAGGTAGGTTAATGTGGTGGGAATGCACAGGCAGGAACACTGGATTTGATCCTCTGATGTGTTTGCACTGCACCCACCCACCATCTAACCTGGAATATTCTGTGAAGAACTTTGCCACTTGATCTTGCTAATTGCACAAACTAGCCCTCAGAAATAACGTGGAATACTCTCTGTTAGAGATGATGGCCATTGTATGGTGCCCTAAACCCCCTGTAAAATCTTTGCTAAAAGTATATTTTGGGTCATTAATAATACACATCATAAGTTCAAGAAATGTAGTAATTTTCTCCTTCAGATAATGATGATTGAAGACTATATTAGTGGTGGTTTGCAGTGACCTTGATCATAATGTGGATAAGTGATCAAAGGTCATTTCAACCCACCATTTAAATTAAATCTAGTAATAATGTACATTTGCAGCTCATGGAGAAAAACCTGGTGTTACATCTTTGGATATCACTGTGAACATGCTTTGAAGAGGCAACAGACTTTGAATTAGAACCCATCTATAAAAAACCCTCTAAAGTAGACTAGAACATGGCGGCAGCGGGTGGTGGTGGATGTAGACAGTAATGCAGTCAGTTGGTTAATCGACATTTCTGGGACATTAAATTTACTGCACAGAGTAGTTTGTCCCTACATATTTCTTTGAAAGTGTTGTGTTTACTACAGAAACTACAGAAGGTTACAGTAAACTCTACTATACACAATCACTCATCAAATATTTATTTGCCCAGTATTAAAAATTGTTAACTAAAAATAAAGACCTATTATTATATCGAGGATTTCTCCACATTAACTGCCTTGATCCATTCCATGTCTTTTGCCTGAAGTTTCCTTGTAGCTAAAGCAAAAAACCCAAACAAAACTAATTTCTATGTCAAAAAAGGGAGAAAGTATTCTAGTTTTTTAAAAATGAAAAATTTCCTGGTCAGAAAAGATTGGTAAATTAAACAAGAGGATTTCCAGGAGGTTACTTTTATAATATATTTCCTTGGCCAATCATATAAGGAACCATAATGAATTACATCGGCCTTCCCAAACTTAGAGCCCTCCAAAACTTCGAGACAACTCCCATCCTCCCTGATGATTAGGATTTCCAGGTCTCCAGCTTTTGCCCAGAGACTCCAGTTTTGGGGGTCTTTTCTGGGACTCCGGGTGAGTCATCCCTGTCTCTGGACTCTTAGCTTTCTTTCTTTTCTTTTTTTTTTTTTAAATGTTTCTATGTGGTCTGGTCCAAAAGATATACACCAAAATGTCAGCTGCCACCCCTCCACAACTTCTGTGAGTATGGCTGCTCTGTTTCTCACCCTTTCAGGTTTTAGCCAGTAAGTGAAGGCAAGGTTGTGATTGACAAGTGATTTGTTGATCTCCAGGCAACAGCTAAAGTCCATTGCAAATTCTGAAAACAGCTTCCTTTTCCTGCTGGTCTGCACATTAAAAATTCAGGGGATTTATAGCTGTCAGCAGCATCAAGAGTACTTTCTCTGTGCATCTAGAACAGAAGATCACAGCAGGATCTTGGAAGGCACACACAGTAAACAATTTCAGTTATAATTACAATAAAAGTGTACATGCAGTTTTTTTCAATTACTTGCAAAATAGCATATTGTACAATTTATCATTCAAATAATTTTGGAACAGAAATTTGAAAAAGTGTACATGCTGCAGCTTATGATGCCAGTACAATGCTTTTCTAATTATAAGGAGTCAAACAAGTTTAAATTCTCTTGGGCTGGTGAAGAGGGCAGTTGATCAAATTCATAGCCTGTTTTGAAAACCTTTCCAATATGAAGCTTTAACCCCATACTCACTTTTCTTGGAGTAAAGCTGCAATGCTAATCCCACATATCTGGGAGTAAATCCCATTGAATTCAGAGGACTTACTTTTGAGTAGGCATGGTTAGGATTGTGCTGTAAATAAATGGGACTTCTGAGTGAACATAGCAAAGGATTGTGTGATAAATCTTTCTCTGCTTCCAATCCTTTTTAAAGCAATTAGGCAGGGCTTACTTAGGTGTCACTTTATTTGGTAGGAAACAAATACTGATTTGGTAGGAAACAAATACTGCAGTTACCAACTGGTTTTGACAATAAACTGTTATTTGGGGTCTATTTATTTTTACAACTCCAGTATTTGTGTGTATGAAATATTTTCAAAAATACTGTGAGTTAGGGTTGGAAACCAAGGCAGCTCACAACAAGAAATAAATCCATTTATAATCCAATAACCATAAAACAAGTATAAAACAGTTCACAACAGCTTAAAGCGGCATGGTTTTGAATTTTGGGTTGGGTGAGTGAAGTTCATTATCATTTGAGGTTGCAGGCCTATGCATAGCTTCCTGTTTGAGTAAGCCCTACTGAATACATTGGGACTTTCTTCTGATTAAATATGCATAGGATTGCAATATAAAGATATTTACAGGTTTTGTAAATACTAAATATCTTATATAAATATTTCTTCATACTATGACTCAATATGTATTTGATTTCACACTATGGTTGTACATTATCATTTCCTCTACATTTTAAGTGTGCCCTTCTTCCTTGGGGTGCTCATGGTCCCTCTCTGTTGTTTTCATCCTGAGGGGCAGATTAGGCTGAGAAATGGTGCATATCCCATGGTCACCAAGTAAACTTTGTAGCTGATTTCCATTTTTAAAAATAATTAACAAGATTTATATGCAGGCAACGTTTATGAAGTAATGAAGATCCACATAATACATTTAAAGCACATCCAACAGGGAGTTCCAAAGTGTAGGTGCTGCCACACTAAAAGATCAATTTCTTATAAGAGCACAACAAGTGCTATGTGGAAACTGTAACATGGAAAGCACACCTTGAACTTGGCCTGGTAGCAAATTGACTACCAGTGCATATTTGAGAGCAGAGGTATTATGTGCTGACAGGGTCTCACTCTTATCAGAAATCATGCCACAGCATTCTGCACTCACTGCAGCCCCAAGTCAGGTTGTGCTGCATGGGGATTTCTGTGACCTTCATTGACTGGCTGCCTGGTGTTTTTTAGTTTGGGCTTTTGGTTAGGAACCATAACTGGTTGTGGGATGCTGAGTTTTCTGCCTTACTCATAGGAATCTTGTTGTGGTTGTTATGATATTGCACTTAGGAAATCATCACTGTCTTTTCTTTTTCTATTTGCCTTCCATTTACGTCTGACCTCACTCCCTTACATCCATAAAAGCCACAACAGTGGTTCCATATGCTCAGCTCAACCCCTTTAAGCCCACTGATGATGCTCCTCATTGTTTGCATGATTGTTTGTTTCTTGCCCAATAGTGGTAAAAGAGAATTCACACACTGAGAAGTGTGGCTGCAATTGCTGTTGTTCCCAAGCTACTGCCTTTGAAGGTAAACCAAACCATGTGTGTTTTCTCTCTGTCAGTTATTACTCACTGGAATTGGATTAGCTGTCAAAGTGAGTTTATAGTAGCCCACAGGGTAGGCAGCAAAGGGTAGCGAATCCTTTCTTTCTTTCTTTCTTTCTTTCTTTCTTTCTTTCTTTCTTTCTTTCTTTCTTTCTTTCTTTCTTTCTTTCTTTCTTGCCCTTCCTCCCAGGGCAACATCTTTTTAACTCTTACTCATTTCCCAACCCTCTTTCTTCTATGAAGGGTTAAGTCTGTAAAGAAGTTTGGAGCAGCCACATTAAAAGGCAGGGGCAAGGCATTCCAGGCAAGGGGTTGCCAACCCTGCTTTGATATGTGTATCTTTGCAGAGGATCCCTTGTCAAACCTTACCAACAGAACCATCCTAACCGTATCTACTCAAAGGAAGTCCTGTTGAGTTCTATGGGTCTTAGTCCCTTGATCAGTGTGGTTAGAATTGCAGCCTTCATGGGCATCCATCTTTACTTGTGAGTGCTCCCATCGGACATTTCCAGGACACTAGGCTCCCCTCTTCCTGATGATTAACCATGCTGGCTGGGTATGTTGGGAGTTGGCATCCAATAACAACATCTGGAAGATGCCAAGTTGAGGAAGACTGGATTGTATTGCCTGTCTGATTATTATTTATTACTATTATTTATTAATTAAATTTATATCCCACCCTTGCTCCCAGAAGGAGCCCAGAACAACAAACACCAAAACAGTCTAAAACATCTTAGAAACAAAAGACTTTAAAACATATTAAAGCAAAACAGTTTAAAATGTCTTTAAAAAAAAGCTTTAAAAACATCTTAAAAAGCAATTCCAACACAGATGCAGACTGGGATAAGATCTTTACTTAAAAAGCTTGTTGAAAGCTCTTCGGAAGGCACTGAAAAGATAACAGAGATGGTGTCTAATATTTAAGTGGAGAGAATTCCAAAGGGTAGGTGCCACAACACTAAATGTCCACTTCCTATGTTCTGCAGAACCTCTGGATGAGATGGACCTCCTGATGAGATGGTATCTGGAGGAGGCCTTCACCAGCAGAGCACAGAGACAGACTGGGTGTATAAGGGGTAAGATGATCTGTCAGGTATCCTGATCTCAAGCTGTATAGGGCTTTGCACACCAAAACCAGAACCCTGAACGTGGCCCAATAGCTAATGGACAGATTACAGATACACAGCTAGACATATGAAGAACTATAGAGGAATAATGCTCTATCAGTTCATAGCAACAACAGAACTTGGGCAGCCACCTTATATTGAGGCAGTCCATTAGTCCATGTAATTCAGTATTGTCTACTGACTGGCAGTGGCTCTCCAAGGCTTCAGGGGCATATGCTCTACCATTGAACTATTTCCCATTTGATTCAAAATTCCACCTACTCTTGTGTATTGCTTCTGTTGGTGACCAGCCAAATCTTTCCAGGAATGCATAAGCAGAGCATAAATGCTCTAATCCTTCTTTGTAGGTGCCTTCAGTATTCTTCTTAGATTATTTGTATGTACAGCTTTCCCCAACCAGGTTCTTTCCAGATGTTTTGGACACCGTTAAATGTGATGGAATGTCCATGTTCACAGACACTATGTCTCTGGATGGACAACCATGCAGTGGATTAGTGGAAGTTTAGACATCATGGTGCTGTTCGGATAATGTGGACTACAGCTTCTATCATATGTGACCACTGGCCATGCTGATGGGAGTTGTAGTCCACAGCATATGGAGGACACCAGATTAGCTTACCCTGGTCTAGTGCATTCATGGTTTGCTAGTTCAGCTGTGGAAGGATTTGACTGGTGGCCTCCCAGAGAGCTTATTTGTTGTGAACCGCCCAGAGACCTTCGGCTATGGGGCGGTATAGAAATTTAATAAATAAATAAATAATAAAGCTGTGTGAATAAAATCATTATTTTCTTTTAGGAACATAGGAAGATTCCTTATAGTGAGTCAGATCCACTGGTCCACCTTGCTCAATATTGTCTATATTGTCTAACAGTGGTTCTCCAGGATTTCAGACTGGGTTCTCTCCCAACACTACCTGGAAATTTCAAGGTTTGAACCTGGTACCTTCTGCACGCAAAGGAGATGCTCTACCACTGAGCTATGACCCTACTGCTCATCAATTTCATTAGGTGTCCATCTAGTGTTCTGGGTGAGATAGACTACTGAGTCAAGGAAGCAGCAGCCAGCCTCCCTACCCAAAATTCAAACACAGCAGTTATTTGACTCTAGCATAGCTCACAACTCATGTGTCCCTTATAAGGCAGAAAGTAAGACTCCAGGGGGAAAATGTGGTAGTCCTTATATTGAACAGTTTTGCCTATTAAATGGTTTTGCCTGGATTGACATTTATCAGGATCTCTAATATATTTCTTCTGACTTTTAAAATCCCAATCTATAGAAAGTGCTATATTGTAAATATATTGCATTATCCACTGATGACCATCAGAATTATGTCTGAGAAGGGGAACCTGCAAGAAAAATGAGCATTATGGAGTCCTTCTGTTCATAATTCCAGCCAAGCAGCCATGCCTTTTTCAAAAATATCCTATTCCACCTCCTTCCCATTTTCCGTCCCCCAACTGTCAGTCAACATTCTATTCTGACTCCACTTGTTCAATCTCCCTTGGACTCTTGAGGGTTCCCCCAGAGTTTTTTCCTAAATAGTTTTGTACTTCTGGAAATCTCAGGGTTTCCCTAAGCCTGCTGTGACTTGTTTGTGGATGGTGTGGCTGTCGTTTATATAATGACAGACCTTCTTGGAATGTGTCTGCTAATATTATCTCTGATAGGCATCTGCTGTTGGCTTTTCTTGGGGAAAATGTATCTTCCACGGTTTTCAATAAACCTTCTCAACTGTTTTAGCAGTTTCTCTCCTTTCTAGAACTTCAGCATCCCCCCGCGATGAACGTGGCAGACTCGGTAAATTAAAGATTTACTTCCCGCCGTTGGATTTATAAACCTGGTTTCCAGTCCATTCTCAGCTGCCAATGAACATTCCCTAGAGGTCTCAAATGCTTGTTGAAATCCCCTTACCATTGAGGAGGAAAAGAACTTTGGCACTGAAAACGTTTTTCTGCTGATTGCATGTCTGTGATCATGGAGTCATTCTCTAAGACTGGCTTTCAGAAACAGACTGTGGATTTATTGCTTTTCAGGTTGGAAGAAGGCAATAAAGAGACTCATCTGACAAAAATTTATAGTGACTCTTTTCTCCCACAGGTCAAATCAGAACAGAGACTTCAGTGCTACCTTTGGTGATTTAACTTCCAAATCTCAGTCATTGGTATCCGCCTTTAGTAAAATCTACTGCGGCATTTTCTCTATATTGTCTTAGCATTAACATTTCTTCTCCCCAGAGATATACTAGCGAAAATGGTTCCTTTATAGGCAATCAGTTTTTATCTCTCTGTGAGAATCAGCCATGCCAAACTGTGGGCTGGTACACTTCCTTTTCACTATCTGCTTGTTAAAAGGGCAGGGTGCTTCTTGCCGAGTCAGAAGGTTTTGTATGCCCAGAAGGTGGGTGCTTGCTATCATTTCTGACACCAAATTGTCAGTGGATGCAGGTCAGGTTGAGCTGTTCTGGGAAGTGCCAAGGGGGGGCCGTGTGCCGAGTCACTGGGTCTGCAAAGGGGACAACTGCATGGAGGACAAGGAGGCAGTACTAGCTGCTGCTGATCACATTGCTTCTACTGCCCACTAGACTTCCAGTGTGGAACTGCTGGGTCATTGTGACAGTTGTGAGCACCTTCCCTGCCTCCTCCATGCCCCCTTGTGGTGTACATGAGGTGCCTGCATATGCAGCGCATAGTCAAACTATGGACTTTGCTCGCACAAGAGAAAGCTCCTCAAAAGAGGAGGAAAGGCCTGCCATGGCTTGTTCTTTGAGAGGGAAAGCTGGGTTTGCTGTCATGTCTGAAGTGAGCCATTCATCCCAGGACTGAATCTGATCTCTCTTATCTCCTGTCATGGTGGTCTGCAACACTGTAATGGAACAGCAGATGAAATGATTAATGAGACCATTTTGACTATTGCCCTTCACCAGCCATGTAATTTCTCTCTCTCTCTTTTTGTTGCACCCCTCCCCATTTCTCTCTATCTTTGTTGTTTATTTAACATTGAACTTAGCAGGTTCCTACATAAGTTCAAAGCCAGTTCACAACTTTTTCTTGGCATTCAGAAAAGTATAAAAGTACTGTTCTGATTTAGATATTCCTATATAACAAGTTACCCTGAAATATTATTACCAAGAGGGGGGGATCGTTCCCCATTGTTAAGTAAATTTTTATTCACAAGGAATTCAATTGATTGTTGTTTCTATGTACTGTCACCCTGGCTAATCGTATGCATAAGTAACCTTGGAGAAGTGTGTGAATGTCCTCTACAAATCTGCTCCTGTGGACGTGCTTGTTTTAAGTGGCTCCTTTGTTAGCCTGAGTCTCAGGCATTGCAGGCAGATCTTTTTCCTTTGATTCAGAGGCTGCCTTTCATCCAGAATACAGATGACTGTACCACAAAGTTTAATTTCACTGATGAAACAAGCATTGAAACAGGTGATCTTCCAATTTCATTTTGAATTAAGGAGATTTGGAGGGGGTTTGCTTCAGTTTGTTTGGGTTTATTTCAATTTGAGAAACTATAGGTGGCACAGGAGACAAATGACGTTTCCCCTGATTTTAAACTAAAATTAAAACTGAAATATAGACAAGACTCTGAATTCAATCAGATGAAAGGAGAATTAAGTCACTATCCTGTTTACCATAGTGGCTAGCTAGATGTTTCTGGGAAGACCACGAGCACAGCATGGGAGAAATATCCCTCCTTTGCTGTTAACCTACCCAACAACAGGTATATGTGGCAGATTGTGCTATCTATTTATCATCTATCATCTATCTATCATCTGTTTTCTTACATATATATATATATATATATATATATATATATATATGTCGGGAGGAAATTTCACAGTTTAGGGGTTGCCAGAGATAATTACCTTCCTGTACTGCCACCACTAAGCTGACTTGTGAGGGTGGTGGAACTATCAAGAGGGCCCCCTCTGCCGATCTTAATGCCTGAGAGGGTCTGTAGGGAACAAGATGATCGTTTAGATAGTTTAGACCTAATTCAGTTAGGGTTTTCAACTTTAATTTGAGGACCTTGAATTGGGCCTGGAAACAATCTGGCAACCAATGCAGGTGTTTTAGAACAGGGGTCATGTGAGTTCTAAGTAAGCTGGCTGCTGCTGTGTTTTAGACTAGCTGAAGTTTCCACATTTATTTATTTTATTTTAGGTATTTCTGTACCCCTGGTATAGGTATTTACTGCCCTGGGCTCCTTCTGGGAGGAAGGGTAGGATATAAATGTAATAATAAATAAATAAGGGTTAATATTTAGAATTTCTAAGTGGTGTACACAAATATTTTAAAAAAGCCTTACAAAGAATAAGGACAATTAAAATTCATCATAGAAACAAAAACTACCTTAAAATGCCTGCTGAAATAAGACAGCCAAGTGTCAAGTGTCTGAAGCTCAGCAGGGAGGGGGCCTACCTAATCTCAGTTGGGATGGATTGGACTCAAAATACCATGTGTATGGCTTCTAGTAGCTACACAATGTGAACCTGAACTATGGGGGACCCCTAACAGAGACTCAGTGATTGGGCAAGGGATATAAGGGATCAGACTTAACCATATCCTGCCTCAGAATATGAAGGTCCCATTGCTTCATGGGACTCATTGAAGGTCCCATTGAATTTCCACTGGCAGACCTACTTTCCAGACCCCCCCCATTCTAATCCTGTTTTATTATAAAAGGTCTGAAGAAGTGGCAGAATAATACAACATTCTGGAAGGAATGGTGGGATATAAAACAACAACAACAACAGCAGAAGCAGAAGCAACAACCAGGCAGAGTTTGTGCAATGGAAACAGAAGTGAGGCAACCCATCAAACATATAACCACACAAAGCCAGCTTTAAGAATGGGATTTCTTCAGGATCACCATTCATTTGTGTTGTATATTTGACATTTCAGATTCAGATGTGGGTGGAGAGGTTTCAGGTTCAAAGAGGGGTGACCTCCTAGATGCCAGCTGGTTAAGATTCCAAGAGGCTATTTTTGTGCAAGCCTATTATAAGAAAGATGTTTAAATCACAATGGGTGTGTTATTCATTGGAAATGTTGGTTTAGAATATTTTACAAGTCACATATTTTATGGATATTAATAAAATGTTGAGGTGCAAAATCTCTGTCCACTCATATTTTCACAAGTGCAAGAGCCTTATTTTATTAAGCAGTGACTGCAGTGACAAAGTGTTTTAATAACACTGCATATAATTCTGCCTCATTCACTCATTCAGTGGACTGATTTCTTCTCTAGTTATTCACATGCCCTGGGTTTTAATGGCAGGAGACCCCATCAGATGCAAATCGCACAAGTTCTTATACAGGAAAGAAAAGAATGTGTAAATAATATTAAAAAAATTTTTTTTTTGTATTCTGGCCAGAAAGTAGGGAACTTGAAAGTAACCTGTGCTATCACTTTAATTCTGACATCTAGAAGAGGTATCCATAACCTTGCATATTGTGTTTTTAATCTAAAAAAGAAGGTAAGCTAAATTCTGTGCCAAGAAAAAGGAGATCCAATGGTGTGGCTTGCAAATTCTGTACAGTCGGCTAGGGTGGGTTCAGCTCTGTTCTGGTTAGAATGGCTTTACTTGTTTTTTAATAATTGTAACCATTCAAGTTTTTTTAAAAAATAACTGTATAAACCTATGGTGAAGGACAAGTAGAAATTAGGTAGATAAATATTCAATGTTAGTCCTACTCAGAGTATTAGACCCACTGAAGTTAATAGACATAAATAACTTAGGTTCATTCATTTCAACAGGTCTACTCTGAATAAGACTTTGTTGAATACAACCCATAGTTTGTCCCCACATTATCAATCCTGTTTTTCCAGCCTCAAGAAAAGTAAGAAAAATCAGATTGATGGGTACCAGAGATAAAATCTTTTCAATGGTGGTCCTCATTCTTTATCATAATTTCCCCTCCCACTAACTACTATCTCCATGGCTGGTGGCATTCTGTGCATATTGGGGAATGACAGGCACTTGGAATCCTCCCCTGCATTGCCCCTCATATGCTCAGTTTTGCCTCCCACCAGTAGAGGGATACCGCTGGTGAAACAGAGGTGTGGACAGAGCTTTCCATTGTAGCACGGGGAACCTCTGGCAGTGATCATCCTTCTCTCCCTCCCTCCCTCCCTCCATTTATATTAGAGGTTCTCAGGATTCTGAATTCTGTAGCAGCCAGTGCCAAGTGCCAAGTTTCAAAGTGCCACTATTGCTTGCCACAGCTGAGGATATATTATTATGATTGTTAGTTGAAGAACATCTTTTCACCATAGGAGGAGCAGCTCTGATTGCATTTTTTTTAAATAAAGAAAGGAATCAATGATCCATTTTATTTACTGCATTGCATGGCAACCCATTATATATCTGTCACAGCTTTTATTATTTAGTCTTTCCTAGGACCAACAAGATTTTTTTCCAGGTTCAACTTTCATAGAGAAAGGTGCCATTTAAGGGAGTATGAGGTTGTCTCCACAGGTGCTCCACTTCACTATGGAATTTCAATTTGTACCCCTCTACAAATTGGAGAAGAAACCAGATCTTCCCTCCTCCTCTTCCTCCTCCTCCTCTCTGGCTGCATCCAGATTTGGAGTTTATTGCATTATTTTTCCTAATTATAATGCTAGCACTCCTGTCCTGATTTTTAATGTTCCTTTCACAATGCAGTACCTGTTGCATTATGGAACAGTGTTTTTCTGATCAATATATTGCCAAGTCATACTAAATTTCATTCACACCAGTGGACATTGTATAACACAACAGCAGATGTAATTGGACATGTCTCCACCTCCCACCCTTTGTGTGCATGCACACTTCTGTATGCCGTAATACCAACCTACATTTCACTATGTGAGTGGCGGTGGCGTGATCCCAAGAAAACCACAGGGAAAATAAAATGCCAAACTCCCATGATTTTCTGGATTAACTCAGTTGTAAATGGATTTTTTTCTGGAAGCAATAAACATGGAAATGAGTGCTAAATTTCCACTTGATTCTATTGGATATTCAGAAGTGGCTTCTATGTTATGTGAATTGCTCACATACAATGCAAAAATCAACAGGTAGGAAAACAGGAAAACAGAGTAAAGTCCAGTCTGAATGCAGCTTCTCTCACACAGCCTGCCTGATGCTCCAGAGCCAATGGAAGGATGAGGCAAGAGATAGCAGCCTATTTTTCTCCTGCTGGTGTCTGGTACACTGCTATGGCTGTGAGTTAGGAAACAGGAGCACTGGTGAATGCAATTTCCCTATGACTACTGGAATTGATATGTAGATTCAATTTCCCC